>NC_057785.1:6575716-6751488 GCF_014825855.1 Bombus pyrosoma | reverse complement strand
ATCAACGCAAGAATAGAAAGAAGACTAAAAAGGAAACACCCAGCTGATCTCATAAAGGATATAAACTAAAAAACGCGAAGATGGCACCCCGCTGGGGGTAACCATCCACATGCTATTCAATCATATGTTATAACATTTTACCTAATGTCCCACTGGACAAATTGTAAAATTAAAAATAAACAATATAATAAAAAAAAATCATTCGTCATTCACTCGTCTCGTCACAACGGTTCCAACGCTCTATTTTCACGCTGACCACCCTTCTTGACAACCCTGACAAAACTGACTTCTCAACTCACGGCTGCCGGCTAATTCGTCTTTCTCCCTTCAGCATCCCTTTGTCTTTTCTCGTAGCCCCATCACGTGCGTGTCCCGCAACCGTCCACGGCCATGGTCACATAGGCTTTTTCCGCCTAACTATTCGACCGAAGGACCGACGACACATTGAAGTTTCCAGACCCTTTTGGCCTGTCAGCACTTAGACCTTCTCGCAACATTGTTTATGATATTTCTTAGGCAATCTAACTACTAACGATACTACATTACTATAATTGTGGTGGCACTCGACGTGGGAACTTCCGACTGCTTCGCGACACAAAACGCTATACCATCAAAGCGTAAGGCCTAATGTACCATCGATAATCCTACGGTCCTTCCGCCGAATATTCGGAAGAATGCATACGCGGCAACGGTCGCGGACGTCTAACAAACGCGTGCGTAGTGGGGACACCGAGGGGCAACAAAGAAAAGAATCTGTTTTGTTTTGAACAAAAAATTCATTCCGTTTCGAACAGCGAAGTACAAAGGGTCTAGCGTAACAGCAAAGTGCGAGGGTCTAGCGTAACAGCGAAGCAAACACATCCGAGAAGCGCGATTGTTGATTGTTGACAGATAATTGTTTAATAAACTTTTTTGTTGAATCTCGAGAGTATTTCTTGGGCGCTTACATCTAACACCACCTCATAATTATCGATTATTTTCTCAGTCGCGTATCTATTCTCTTCGTATTACTAATAGGGTTTTTCGCCAATGGGATGAGTAAATAAATAAATAAATAAATATTCTCACGTTTCACGAAGAGCTTGGATCTTCACGGACCTTCAAAGATTCGCGAAAATCTCGCGATCGACCATCGAAAACGTGAACGTTAAGACGCTCTCCAACCGAGTGGGAAGTCTCTTTGGTCGAGGCCAACGATGCCACTAATCAAAGTACAAGAGAAGCTAGAAACTCGTCAACGTTGTACACGCCTGCTGCATCGTGTGAATCGCCTGCATTCATTGCTCTGACACCTTCCTTCGTCTTGGCTAGCAGAGAAAACGCGGTCTACCCTCTCGGCTTAATTACTCTCCTTTTTTATCGTTTTTTCTTTTCCTCCTTTCTTTCTTCCGACCCTGGTATCTTCTCCTTTTGTTTCTCTGTTCAGGAAGGAACAGTCCGCGACAGAATACGCGACGCGTAATTACAGGCCACCGTGGAGGCGTGTTTCCCGCCGGCGAACTCTGGCGTTTCAATTTCGACGTTCAAAGCCGATAGACGTTCGCGTCGTTTCCTTTTACTTTTTTCACTTTTACGCTGCTTCGTGGAAAATACCAGGTTCCAGTGGATGGTTATGGCTATAGCGAGTTGGAAGTTGATTTAATAGGCAGGTTTTTGTCGTCACTTGGACTTGATACGTTATCATCAGCTCGTTCTGCGAACGATTACTGTGCACTTTGAAGGTGCAGTTTAAAGCTACTTGTAAGTTCAATTACTTTTTAAGTGTATTTTTAAAGGAAACCAAACTGATTTAATAATTGGAGCTTGTTTGTTAAATTAAGCTCGAAGCGAGGGTAGTTTTTTAAATCTAAAATTTCATTGAGACGATTAGAAACTTTTAAAAAGGTTTACATCCTCCTTTTTCTACTTTTTCCTATTTTTGCCAAGTATGAGCGAAAAGAACATTCGAAAAAGTATTGTAGTATCTTTAGGCAAAACTAAAGACTCTGCATCTTTAGCCCCGAATTTTTCTATTCCCCCGGTGCGCGTTTTCCGTATCATCGGCGAAAAGCTGAATCGTAGCTTACATCGAGCGAAAGAAAATTCAGTTTCATTCTTCTTTGCTCGCGGTGGAAAGTTGCGCGGTCGAAATATTCTCTTTTCGATATTTTCAGACTTTCCGCCTTTATTTACGATTCAATTGAGAAGTTTCGCAGCCACGTTAAATTGCAATCGATTTCGGCGGATAAATTATACTAACTTCACGCAACTTTGTCAGTCAACCTTCGTCGAGTAACAAGTGTATCCCCTGAATTATTCAGCTACAACGAGCGAAGCAATTTACGTTGTAGAAATGGATCGTTCGAGACCCTACGATCCATCGATTTCTAGTCTTCCTTCCATCTATCGATTTTCCTATCCAAAATTTCGATAATGAACAGCACATTTTGCATTCTCAGCCCCCAATATCTCCTCAACGAAGAACACAATCTGCGAACTGCACAAAATGCACCTGACAGTGGAGCATATGATAGGATCTTTACAACAATTACAGTTTATTTACAGTAAATGAATTAAACAGATGTTGGTTAAAGGAGAAACGATGGTTGTTTAACGCGAACTAACCACGATAGCGTATTATAATTAAGACAACTAGATAGTTAATTTGCAACTCTGGACAGCGCTAGTGTGACAGCAACCATAGCCAAATCCACGTCATTCCACACTACCTGACAATGAAACTTTAGACCTGGACCTTGCCTTTGCACATGGCCCAACACCGAATTTTCCCTATCACGTAGGACACTCAGGATCCTCTCCTTGGCCCTCAACGTCTACAAACTCAACATATGAAACTGCGAGCATTCGAGCACGAGACTAGTCTTGGGTACAGTCCTGGCCGCGATTTGGACTGCTATTTTAATACTTTGAACTTCGCTACTTCATTGTAATATTATACTTAACCGCCTTTGTGAATAAAAGCATATAAAAATATAAAAGGACAGTCGAGTTAGGCTGTTGCTCGGCTCTTCCTTTTTTATCACGAATTTTACCTGACGCTAGCAACTGACTGGCTTCTCAACTAACCCTCTCTGACTTCTCAACTGACACTGACTGTTAATTCGTCTTTGTCCCTTAGCATCCCTTTGTCTTTTGTCTTAGCCCCACCACGCACGTGTTCCGCAACCGCTGGTGGCCAGGGTCACGCAGGGCTTTTGCGCGAAACTATTCGATCGAAGGACCGACGAGACATTGTTGGGCTTGTCGGCACTTGGGCTTCCACGCGACATTGTTTATAGTTCGGCCGAGATCTCTTAGGCCTTTCGTCCACGATACTACAATATCGCCGCTCGTTGCGAAAGTCGTAAATAAACAAGAATTTAGATATAAAACCTGCTGCGAACTGTAAACCTCGGCCTTGAATCATCAACAATCCACGCGAATGGTTGATGCGATCTTAGACAAGTGAAATAAAATGAAGAGAGATGTATTTAACACGACAATGGGTAGCTGCGACACCAGCTGTCAATGAAATTCTTCTACAATGACGTGTCATTTTTCCATCCTTGTCAGATGAATTTCTTTATTTTTTCCTGTCGCGTTCGCGCTTTGTCGATTGACGGAGATAAAAAGAATTTCCCGCGAATCATCTGCGTTTGCTTTTCACCAGGAATGGCCGGGACGTGGACTACAATGGGCCATTTTCTCACCGACTCGCGAGAAATCGTTCGTCCTTTGTTGGCAAAAAGGGAAGATAGTTCCAAGAGGCGTCTTATTGTTTCTCGTTTACCGTGCACAGCGTTCCTGGCTCAAGACTATCTCGAGCATCGCCTTCCTCTCCTCTGATACCCTAAACTCGATCCAGAGAAACGTTTCGTTGTTCAACCGACTGGAAAATTGCGAGCAAACCCGAAAACCAAGCATCGATCGTCCTCGGCCTGTGTTCTTAGATTCGACGCTTGGCAGATGTCTTGAATCAGGCGTCGAAAGCATTTAGTTTCTGGATTTCTCGGTGTATTTGCAGAATTTTGATATTACTAGGAGCGTGAATCAACTTCGAAGGCTCTTAGAAGAACGCAGTAGTTGTAGGTTCCAGTGGATGCAGCGGATTACACTGTGACAATGTGTTACTATTCACGTTTAACTTGTACCGTGTTGCAAGTACCAGGCGCGTAGACAATCGAACTTCAAAAGCAGTGCAATGAAATCTATGAAGTTTGCAGTGGAAATGATCGAAAACTAATGCACTCTACTTGCTGGGAGCAATGAAACGCGTACCAATACACTTCAACTTCATCCAATTACCACTCTTTTCCGACCAATGCAGCACGCAGCGCAAGATACGCGATTCTTCTGAAATGTGGAAGAAGCGATGGCAGGAACATCATACGCGCAATGAAGTAGTCTGGTTCCAGACGGTAGTCTTCGAAATCGAGCGATCTTAAGTAATTGGAATTTCCATGCAATAATATTAAAAGGAATTGAATGGAAGGCTGAGCTTGATCGGGCGAGCAAACGTCGTACAATAACGAAATCCAATGTACTTTTCTATACTTTGTATCAGCAGTTTCAGCCATTGTCGCGATAGATAACTGTTGAGAATTGTGGATCTTAATCACCGAAATAAATGTATAGGAACATTTAGATTACACTTAGAATTGATATGAAAATAGTTTCAGATTTATTTAATATATGATTTACAAGATATTCGTGGATACACATTTGCACGCGCCTCAGCACTCTCTTTGTCTCGTCTGTTTTACGAGATGCTGCGCACGTGTCTTGTGTCGGAGACACAAGAGATCACTAAACCGATAGATGGCCGGTGATCTTGTAACATCAACCACATCTCAATCCCCACACATCGAGGGCAAGATGGCAATCAAACGTCTACACATCCTTGGCACGTACCCTCAATAGTCTAGGGACCCACCATAAATCTTAGCATCTTCATAATTAAAGTCCTTCAGACCAAACAAGTATCTTTCGTTTCACGTGTCCTTTACATTTATTGTTTATAACGGGTTGACAGGGAAAAGTTAGTTTTCCTCACATACGATGCTTCCCACTAGCAACTTTCTCTCGAGGGTGGTTAAGACCCTTCCTAGTCCACCAACTTTCTTACGACCCAATCGAAAGCGACGTTTATCGCCCTCGCTTTTCTAATCAAAATTGTCCTTAACGAATCAGCTCATCTCCGCCGCAACATCGTCACTAAACTTCACTTATTCTCTATCTTTGGAATAGTCAACATATCTTGACCGGTTCCTACCCTTAGACCAGTCGCGTACTTGATTTATACATACCCATCAGTGTAAGTAGGTTCTATAGAAAGTTGTTGGAGTGAACTATGATTGTGATTATTGAATTCATAACAAAGTTCGATAAAAGAAAATTAATAGTTGGATTACGACTCAGCCTTCTTTTCTCTTATCATCCAACCCTGAAGTTTACGTGACAATCTCCTGAAACAGTTCAGTTCATCTCGTGAAACAGTTCGAACGTTTCACGAATAAGGTGAAGAAATTGAACTTCGTACAAGATGATGGAATTTTTGTTATATAAATCCAACAGACTGACGGTTCAAAGTGTTACAACAGAATAATAATGTCTTGAGCGCTAATTTACACGAGGGTTTTTATATTGAGATTTTAGTCCCTCTGGAGGGGTTATCGTCGGCGTCTGTATATCAGAGGCGGTTAGTCAGTCAGTGTTTGTTATTATTTCGATAGCTGTGGCACGCAGGATGTTTCGTCTATTTGCCTACTGTTTCTGAGCGGGTGCCCTTCTTGAGCGTGTGACACACGCACATACTCTCCACACTCATACCTCGTGGCTAATCTAGTGTGGCACACAAAATTACACGTATTTCGATAAGAACCAATGCTCGTTTCTCTGTTGCACGATGTTCGTCTCGGCAGTCAAAAATCCTCTACAGTTTCAGGCTTGTTGGCTCGAGGATTCTATCGATTCAACGATTTCATGCTAAATTGCTTTCGATTCTGTGGAAAGTAAATTGAAACAAATCTACTTGGAATCTGAAAAACGTATAAATTTACCATCATTTCGCGAGACTAACAAAGACGATCTTTATTTCTTTCTGTGTTTCTATCAGATCGATGGAAAATGTGATTTTCGTTCGATAAAAAGGTGACACGAAATCGTGCGTTTTTCGTGACTTTTAAATATTCCCTTAAGAGCTTCCACGACTTTTATATAAATCTTCCTTTCTACGTTTTTGCTCTAGGTTAATAAAGGGAAGCTGTTCTTTTTTTTTTTTTTACGTTTATTCGTTGGAACAGGCTCTCACAGGCAGTCGAGTAATATCGCTGTCATTGAAAAATTACCTGAAAAGTTACAAGAACGAGGGGAGAAGGTTTTTCTCTTCTTCGCAATTTCTGCATCAGCGTTCTGAAACCGAGGAATTGGGACGCAGTGCTGTTGTTATCGCGCAAAAACCAGCTTTTCATCAAATACGTAAACACACGCAGTCGAACGAGTGCGATTCTCGCGAGCTACAATAACATCCCTCGAAGCGTAAAATCGATGAAATTTCTCTAACGAATGTAATTATCCTTGAATAATTGTTAAATAATTATCCAGCTTAATCGATCGTGAGTAAATTATCGAGACGTGGAAAAACAAGTATATAAGTTAACATGGGCCAGTGAGGAAACATCGATCACAGTACAGGAGTGTATATAATCAGGCATAATTACGGTAATCCATTCTGTATCGATCACTATTAATCGACGAACCTAATTGCATATAATTGCACCGTTGCGTCCGCCATCTATCTGTATTATGCTAATATGTCGCGGTCGTGGTTCGCTTCATTCACAGTTTCGAATTAGTCGCTATCATTACCAGCGTTGTCCATTAACGTTCGTAAACCATGTAACGTGTTAACCATGAAAAATCATCTTTTAACGACGAATATACATTATCGACAGAAATCGTGAGTTTTCGGCCAAGAATTACAAATTTTGGCGAAATATTACATTTTCGACGAAATGTTACGACACCGCATCGAGAAACACGATATTTCACCTTGAAAATTTTTCTTTTTCGACGGTGAGAAGATATCAGTGGGAAAATACGCAGGATTTTTTACGAAACATGCAAATTTCATAAATATTTAGCGGAGAAACGATTTGACGAAAAATTACGTATGGCGAGTAAAAAAATTAAATGTCGTCCTGTTTTTTAAATAAAACTCGAGGTTACGTGATTTTTATTAAAAGCAAAAATGTAGTCTAAATGAAAACTTGTAGCTGGCATGAGAATCGACAAAATGAAAAATCGGCCCGCTTTTACCCAAAACGAAGACATAAAGGATGTTAAAAAATTTACATATTCCGCTATGTGGAATGTAAAACAAACGAAACGCTATTCTCTTCCGTCGTTCCTGCAGTCCCACGGTTTACTCCGAAAAGAATGTTAATTCATTAAAACGCGATCACCCTGTACGTAACCAGCCAGCCGTTTAATTTGACCCGACATGATTAATCTCAACAAAGAACGACATCACCAGCGAACTAAATACGTTCTTTCCCAAAAGCTTTTGCGAATAATCACGAGAAATTGTTGGAATAACAGTGAAAGGAAAGGAGCAGGACGACTAAAAATCTAATTAGACAATAAGAAAGAGTTCCCGGTTGCCAGATCGTTTCGCGAGACAAAGCCGATAAAGAATATCTCTTCCTTAATGAGTTCACATGCAGATCTTATTTTGTTTATCACTGAGCATACACTGGCACATGGAAGTATTCACACATTCCTAAGAATATTTTACATATGTCGGGTTGTCATTAGAGTTAGGGGCGCATAATGAATCTTCAGGCGAATTGGCCATCGTCGTGATGTACCAGAGATGACATTTACTGATACAAATGTGATTATTACAGAGTGTGACAAGTAACAACGGCGATCGGATGATCGAGATATCGATGACAATGAATTTAGGTTCGATAACGAATCCACGATCAACGGGATGACGAATGCGATGTGACAGACGATTCTGGTGTGACTCGACGTACAAGTAGAACTTGTCTGAACTGTTCCAAGTGGGACTGCCCTTATATGCTCCTCTCCGTACCTCTGGGGTCAATCTTTGTTTTTAAGGAGAGCTATATAATTGTTCCATACCTCTGTTAGGTACACGTCCCTCGCGTGACCGTGGCTACGTTCAGTGAATGTTACGTACGTTACGTCACTTCGAGACCAAGCCCATCGTCATAAACCTCGGGCACCCATACTCGGATTAAAACGTAAACAACTATTCCTCGGTTTTATTATTTCAGTGAAATAATAATAAATGTCTTGACTAAAGTATTGGGGATCTTGCCAAACGTTCCAAAAGAAAGATCCCGATGTCCTTTGGAATTTTTGGAAAAATACTTTAGCGTAGACTTTTTATTATAGCTTTACTTAAATAATAAAACCTAGAAGTGATTGTTTATCATCTAATTCGAGTATGTTTGCCCGAGATTTATGACAGTAGGTTTGGGTTTTCTGTATTGTACGAATTCCGCGCAATTTTGCCCTTTCAAATTTCCTGTTTAAATGTATAAACATTCACAGTCTGCTCATTACAGTGCTAACGAACGAAGAGTTTCGTATAACGTAGATATTGGTGAAAAATTTCATTGATAAACGTTCGAATATTTTTATGAGCCACCGTGTGTGACAAACGTGTTAACGATTCTCATTGTCACGTCACGACCGACGCGATAATCGTTTGCCAGATCGAGTTCCTGTTGCTTTCCTTTCGCTGGAATTCGAGCTGCACGCTTGGAATATCACGGAACCATAAAAGGTTCAACGACGTTCAGCGAGGAATGAAATCTTTGGCAAATGTGCGTGATAAAAGCAGCTTCTATGTTAAATACGCGACTACATATATTTCGTCCTGTCTCGCGTCCTTTTTTAACACGAATCCATCCGCTGTCTCTTGTTTGAAAAATTCTACTTAGAGCAGTGGAGTCTCTCGAAATCGTGGATCTTAAATATTAGGTTGTCCGAAAAGTTTCTTTCGTTTCATAAGGTGATAATAGATGAACAACAATTTCCGTTTTATATTATTTTATTTTATATATTTTATTGAATTAGGTATGATCCATTTCGTTCTATTTTTATTATTATATTCGTGCATAATTGAAAAATAAAAAACACTGTGCGTCTATTATTTCCGTAAAGAAACTTTTCGGACAACCTAATACCAACCGATTTAAATATTTATATTTCGAAGAGATAGATGAAATAATATAACAGAGAATAACTAAATAAAAATTACACAAAATCGAATAGGTAAAATTTCCTTTTATTTAATGTTCATCACGCAGGTTGCCAGTAACCACGGTATAAGTAGGAACAGACGCAGCAAACCAG
Organism: Bombus pyrosoma; assembly: GCF_014825855.1. Lineage (NCBI taxonomy): Eukaryota > Metazoa > Arthropoda > Insecta > Hymenoptera > Apidae > Bombus > Bombus pyrosoma. Next base: position 6,742,119 of record NC_057785.1, on the reverse strand, counting down.
ACGTTCCTAAGTAGATGCAGTCAATGGCCAGACACCGAGAGAGTATAAAAATTCTCCAGCGATCAAAACAAAATTATAATCTACGACGACCGCTTCCTGCTCGCGAATCCAAGTCCAACCACTTAGCCGACCACTTATTTACCGTTCTAACTGCATAATGGAAAGTGTCACGGCTGGAAATAATTCGCTTCTACGTTAGAAGAACGTAAAAGGAAAGAGGAAAAATGACAAAAATAATAATTCTTTTCTAGAATCTACGCTTGTCGCCCAAGTTACGTAAATAATTTAGTTAGTAAAGAGAATAATTTTGTTCGTAAGATTCCAAATTTCCTTAAAAACCTGTTTGAATTATGTCACTTTCGAGATGCACGTTCAGCGTGCATTATATTTCACCAATATTTTTTCTATATTTGCGGGCACGTTCTTCTTTCCGTCGATCGACGCGGTATACTTCTCGCGCTGATTTATAGAGACGATGATAAAGTTGAATAAAATTTTACGGCCCGTCCGAGGATCGTCATTGAGAGAGAAACTGAACGACTAAACGACCGGAATAAAAACACAGCTGCTGGACGATAACCTCTTCGCACGGTATGAAAATTAGCTCTCTGGCTTCCGACTGGTAGAATAAGCGATGGCAATTGTCGTTTACGATAATTAGATTCGCCTGAAAGACGAGTTACCAATGTAATCGAGATCAGAAGCGATATATAGTCCATTCGTCGAAGACGATGATGTAACGCAAAGTCGTACGATAGTTAGGACAAGTTCTCCGCATACTATTAGCAAACACAAGTTCAATTATGTTAATCATAGACTGACTATTGCTTGCGTCTATCTTGTCAATTCTGTAATAACATTTGGTATATTTAGTTGTCTACTAATTAAGAATTATATACAATATACCACTCTTTTATCCAATAATTCTATCATTGATAATTCCACGATTAATAGTCCTACGTAAAACAGTTGTAGAAAATGCAATCGAGGAATTATACAGAAGAATTTCTACCTAAAATTATTACGATCTTTTATCAAATAATTAACAGTTCTACGTACAATAAAACAATCGTAAAGGAAAGAAAAAGTTTCGTTTTAGGAATTACAGAACATTAAGACCAGTCTTCGCGTTCTTTCTTTAGTTTCACCTATTTATTCCTTTCGTCAGCTCGAGTAGATGATAACGCTACTTCGTCGCGGAATAATTATAAAAGATCCACTCGAACGACGGCCTACGAACACACGGCGTGGCAATTTGCGCGGCGATAAATTAGGACCTGGTCGTGGAAAGGCAGATAATTCGACAAAGGAAAGATGAAGAAAGAAAAAGATATATCAGCAAGGAAAAAAGGAGAGCCGGCTGGCAGATAAATCTGCGAAACGAATTGGTGCAACTGGCAGGAGGATCGGAAGACCGAGTTCTCGAGTCGTCTAAAACCGGTCCGCGTTAATTTATCGTCGGTCCCCGAGGATCGTATTGCGATCACGTATGCGTTTATTCACTTACTTGCCAGAGAGCGTAAAACGATCAGATAATCCGCAGTTACGAAATCTCGCCTCGGCTTTCCATTATTAGTTTAGAAAACGCGACGAACGCGATATCCAGATTACGATTTTTCAACTCCCATCTCGCTCGCAAAGTCGTGCTCCTACTGCCAGCTGAGTTCTCGCGTAGATTTCAAAAATTCAGCTTTTCCCGCGAATGGTCTTCGCCTGTGAGAAGTAAACAAAAGATCGGAGAATGTACAACTCAACGAATGTACTAGGTTCGGTATAACAAGTTTGTTCACGTTTTCTTCAAACTTGATGCTCATTCAAACACGTTCTATGATATTTTTCTCGAATTGACAAGTAAAAGGCGAAGTATCTCAGCACTTTACTGACCGCTAGCTCAGGCGCAGATTCTCCCTGGCGCCGGCTCTGTTTCGCTTTACACTCTGCAATACCATTCTTTTTGTACGTTTTTCAAATTGGAATAAAACTGTGGGAGCTTACAAAGCAACGCAACCGAGCAAGGTACCTTGGTGCTAAATAACAAATTATTTGCTCAAATAACGCGAAAGATTATCGGCGACAAAAAGCCGATCGGCTATCGGTTGGTACAGTGTTGGTCGATAAAATGAGAAAGCTGAGCATATTCATTCGAGTTCGAGCATACTCAACGAAGAAAAAATGTATATTATTATTATAGAAATGCGTTATTTCTTATAATTATTATAGAATTGCGTTAATGTACGCAAGGAAGATTAGATTGTCATGGTTAAGCTGCAGGATCAAGATAACGACAAGAAGATCGGACAAAGTTGACTGAAGGACTAATTAGACGAGGGATAGAAGCAACACGTCTACTATCGGCATCAAATCTACCCGTACACTCGTATTATCCACATCCTGAACGGTGTTGAGCCGTGATATGCTCGAGCATTGTGCTGGTAAACCACATGTCACCCTTGGCGGCTAACTATCGATCAAACGTGTACACCGTACACGATACGTCAGCTTTCGGGCTTCCACTTTGACCGGATACACCTTCTTCTTCCAAGGAAATCGATTTTCCCTCGGAACCGTGCAATACTACAAAATTATTCATACGTGTTCGTGATAGAAATATTTATATGCTGGTAGAAATTAAAATAGGAATTTTCCTCGTGCTCTGTGAATTAGGAAACATTCAGGCAAACTTTCAACAATCTTTCTAGTTAAACGAAGAAAATTCGAAACTTTTGTAAGTTAAACGAAGAAAAGCTTTTCAATTTACTTTTTCCACGTAGAACCGTCCGTTTCTTAGATTCTATCAGCGAAACAAGTGTTTGCACAGCTACAGAAGCTCCAGGAAAAGAAGCCATAGGTGCCGAAAACGTGGCCTGATCCAATTCGTTGGTAAAACAAAGAGAGAGAGAGAGAGAGAGAGCCCAGAAGCGAGTCTTTCATGCGACGAACTCGCGCATGCGAATGAATAATACCATGGCAGAAAGTTGCGAACAAAAACCTGGCGGAAAAAAAAAGAAAATAGTCGTTTCACGGTGTAGCGAGGAAAGAGAAAGAAACGCGAAACATACGAACATTGTAGACACGAACGCAGCGTAAAGGCTGTTTTCAATGAACGAGCCGAACGAAAAGCATTGACGAAAATAGACGAGGAACTGTCGTATTTAAAATAACGCGATGTTTTATATAGCAAACTGCTAGGGTATATCTCATATACTGAAATATATTGTTTTATACAGGGTGACACTGAAATATGTTATTTAATATAATGTACCATCGTGATATATTATTTTATATGGAGTGACACCGAGATACACGTACATTTTAATATTTTATTTCAAGGCTTGTTAGGAATTTTTGTTTCCATAAACAATTTTTCTCTTTTCGTGCTTCCTACTATTAGCACAGTTGCGATAGATACTACGATGAAGCGAATACATCAACGTAGACGTAATTCGGACGATTTTGAATAAAACACAAGAAGAAGATACACGTGTCGTAGGAAACATACCCCTGCGCGTGGATGGAGAACTAAAACCGACCATGTGTGTCGTGTGTGTAGAGGGAAAGGTTTGTCAAAATGAGGATTTCGATATATTTCACGAGGCGGCAACTATTCGGCAACTTCGCGAACATTAATATCTATCCATTCATATACACGAGCAATTGTGTGATAAAAGATACAAGGTTTAGAGATTAGTAGAAACATTATTTATTGATAGAATCGAGATAAAAGCGTACCGTTTTAAAACGGTAAATAAAACTCGGGAAATAATGGCGGCGCGCGGTTGCGAGATGCACGAGTCCACGAGGGATCGTATGTATTAAAAATATCTACTTTGTCGTTGAAAACTTTGTTACTGCGATACACTCGCTTTCAACTTGCACTGAAGTCCATAGTTCAGGGACGAAGCGACGTGCAATCGATTGAAAACATAATACGCAACGGTACATTGTTGCGCCTGACGATGCATCGTTGTCGATTCGAGATCTCACGATGATCAACCCTGTTGCAATCAACGATTATGTTCTTGACTGATTTATGCTACACAGATACCAGATTTCCTTGTTGCAAAAGTGATTTATATGGATGAATGTGTTGGTAAGATAGAAGACCGGTTTATTTAGAGAATACGCATTCGTTGCTCGAGAAACGTTTTTTCCTTCCTATTGGAAACTATTTTCTTCGTCCTGTAACATTACGGCCGAGGATTTACGTGTCTTTCTTTTTTTTATAATTTTAAATTATTTATCTGTCGTCGTAGAAATTCTGTGACTCGTAAAGAAATATTCTCTAATTCTAAAATGTGAAATATACTTGCAAAATTTTGAACAGAGCAAATACAACATCTGTTTCCTTTCAAGTCACGATGAAATATCGAATCGAGCAACTACTTTGTTATTGAAGGATTGGAAATGTCGGCAGAGCTGAATTTCACGTGAATTTAGAAGAAAGTAAACGACGCTCGAGGACTGCAGACGGAAAAATTTCTACAAAAGCCTGGATTAATATTTATGATGACCTTAAAACGCGACAAGAAGCGGCTCTCTGTTAACCGTTTGTCGCCGGCAGCGTGTTTCCACACATTCGATAAATACAAAAGTCCTTGCCGTACAAGATTTACATGGCGTCTCCCTTTGACATGGAAATCCCCAGACGATATACCCACGTAAGGGAACTATCACGTGCTTCCGTCACAAGTACCAAATCAATTTTGCACGTGTGCATTCCCAAAAGATTACCTGGAATTCATATTTCAAGCTTGGCGCTACATTTTGACAATCGAAATTTTCAATAACTACGAGCAATTATTCAGCTTACGATAAATATTGCTATAATCGGATGTTGCATTATTTCGACGATGAAAACTTGTCTAGTGTCGTCGATAAGAAACGTTTTATTTTAATATTGTTTAATATGTCAATAATTGTATGTAAACAAAATACTCGAGGATAAATTAATACTCGAAATGTCGATTAGAAAGATATCAGAAAACGTACCAAAGTTAGGATACTGAGAATACTGGAACATCGAAGAAGTACAAAAATACTGTCGAATAAAAAATCGTGACAGAGAAGAGAAATATTTCGACATTGTCAAAGGCCGAGAACTCGCAAACATTTCGATTAATGTTGGGGGAAAAATCCAGGCCAGATTTAATATTTCTACGCTCGAGTAATTAAATATACTTGGGAATCAGATTAGAAATAAATCCATCAAAGACACGGTACTGTAAAGTAAACTTCCGTGTCTCAGTGGACGGGCCGGTGTCCTAAATCATTAAACGACAGTTTCAACGTGGCCACCATTAAAACCTAAAACGTTTTCCTAGTGGAAACTAGATGAACGTCAGTTGGTTGAGCATTAGAAAGACTAACAGTATTTCGTTCTTTGGTCAACGCATGGTTAAAACCCTACCATAGCTTTTCATATTCATTCGCCTGTTCCTTCATATAGAGCTATTCTCGCGTAGAATGCAGCGCGCCTTAGCGAAACATACGCAAATATCTCACGGAAGCTGAGTGTATCGTGCTGAGATGCAAGTTATAGTTTCGATGCTTGCCAACTGAAAATACTAATAACTCAAAGTTGTTTAACTAGAATGTACGGCGATTATATGTTTCCGTATGTTGAGAAGTGGGAACTAAAAATATTCTTTGAATATTATCGTACATTTGACGTACAACCATTTCTGATATTTCCCACAGTTCGACATTCCACGATATAAAAATGAAATGTCAAGTACTGAAAGAGTTGACTGGAATTGATTTACCTTTGAACCTTCGACGATTACAAAGTTAGAAATTTGTTGAAATTAGAAAGTTACGGACTGCTGTGATCACGTGGGTCGTTTGGCGATTGTTCGCAGTGTACAACAGGGGGCAAAATATTTTTTTATATCGTACGAAAACGCAAGTGAAGATAAATTCAACCACGTGCGATGGTGGGTTTCAAGGTAAAAAAAAAAAAAAAGATCGACGAAAATAATGTTTTTTTATTATAAAATTCCTTGCACTATGAAAACTAACACTTGCACTTTGATCTATTTCTGTCTGTTTAATCAGAGTAACGATATAAACTAGAATTAATATTATTTGAATGAAGAGATACATTTTGATCATTGGGCAACGTGATCAGAAAATAAGCAATGAAAATAACGTCCCGATATAATTGACATCTACGTATTCGACATATATTATTCCATTTACATAATTGAATTTTTAAAGGGAAGGTGCAAGGAGAACTCCTTCAAACGGAAGATCAATCACGAAACATGACCTAAATCTATCATTCGAGAAGAGATTCCATGCCTCTATCCTGCTTCAATAGCTAGTACATAGGAAGAAATAAAAAAAAAAAAATCCATTCAATTACCAAGCGATATCTAGAATTTCATCTTGGGAAATCACAGAGACCTTGGTGCGCAATATATTCGAAAGATCGACAGAAAACCGAGCAGGAAATTAAAAGGAATTCCCTAGAATACGAGAACAAGTTACTAGACTATATTTACTTAACCTATCGATGAAAAAGAAACATCGGTGATTTGTAAAATTAATTACCAATCAATATCGACGAATTGTCATTAAATTAATATTAATTTGATAAACATTATAATATTAGGTATTAATAAAAAAAGCAATTGATTGATTGTATTAATATTAGAATGTTAATTACTATCTAATATGAAATAATAGCGATTTATGATCAATGAAAATACGAATAATCATTCGTGAACGATCGTTTGTTTCACGCGAAACTAAGCTCTTCGTGCCAAATACGAGTAAGTTTGAAGTGGTTGTCGAACATATTGACAGACAATTCCGATGTGTTGCATGCTCGATGCAGTCGCATTAACACGAATCAAACAGAAATACCACTAACAGGCGAGAAAACAGGTGACGAGAAAAATACTCGAACAATTTTCAGCGATAGCAGAACACGTGTTGAGAATTCTGCGTATCTTCGAGGCTAAATGGTTTGAAAGCTACTGGACAACTTATGTTACGAGCTGGGATCATCGTTCAGGAAGCGAATGGAAAACTAAGATTTATTATGATTCCCTGGCAACCCTGAAATTTATGGTAATTGTGTATTTTCCATTTTTACCACTTTCAGTTGAAGTTAGGTTCAAAGATTGTTTACTAATTTAAGAGTCAGGATAATACGCTTCGCGCGTATCGTTTTTGGCTTCGAAAGTGTTACGTACAATTCCGATTTGTGTATATCGGGGAAAATACAGAATTCGCATAAAATTTCGTCAAAGGTATAAGAATAATCTGTGTGATAAGGTTCGAGAAAATTTTGTTCTCAAATATGAAAAATATTCCAAAAGAACATAATCGAAAGAAAATTCCTAAATCTGATCAGAAACTTACGAAGACTATTCCTCGAGCCGTAGAAAAATCTTAGAAAAACTTGATTTCCCATTCAGCCTACGAATTTCGCCTAAAACCTGCAACGATCGTTCGAAACCAACGCAAAATAGCTTGTCATAAAATTTCCCCCAATTCCAAGGTCAGAATAACGCAATAAGGCGTTCTCAAATGCCATGAAAATTCAAGAAGAAAAGTCCTGAGATGTTCAGCACGAACCTCTTACAACTTATTTTTATCAAAAAATATTCAATCATTGGAACAAATTGAGCTTTTTCAACAGTTCCGGTAGAAGAAGCTCGAGCAAATTTCCAGGTAAGAGAGAACTGGATGATCGACAAATGGAGTGAACGGGCAGACACAGCCTTTAGCCGTGGTTACGTAACGAATCGATTACTAACAAGAGTCACGAACTCGCATTTTTTTCTAATTCGACGGTCCATCGAAATCCAACGAGCTTATGTAATTCAGGATTTCGTGTCTCCAGCCGTAATCTCCTGCGACACATGGTGAAAGAAATCGCTTCCAGTTTCATTAACATATTACCTGTCACGTGAATTTTATGTACCGTTACACAGGATGTTACCGAACTGATAAACCGAAATGGAAGCGAATCTACATGGAAAAGTAAGTGGAAAATGTAGAAGGCTCTTTTTTCGTCCGGAGTCTGATATCTTTCAGAAAATCGAGCTTGAAGATTCGTCGAGTAGCTTAAACTTGGCTAATCCCGGACTGAACAAGAGAAAATAATCGACAGAGGGTTGTTCTGCATGTGAAAATGGATAAAAAATGTAGAATAAAATTTTGTTATAAGACGCTTAGTTTTCCAGAGAGATGAATTTAAAAATGTATCACGCTGGTGCACTGGAGCAATTTTATTTCCTTGAGAAAAATCTAAGTTCAAGCTAATCTGCAATTAGACAAATTTAAGTAGCTGGCCAATCTTCAAATTAGATTTTAACATTCCGTTAACAACGAATCTACGTAGGCAATTGACGCGTTTCTATGAATTTGTATAGTCGTCAAAATTCTACCCGGTATGGTTGTCTGGTTAATACAGAAATTCGCAGATATTCGCATAATTTTGGCTCGTAATACCGCCTGTTGTTTTAATGCTAATCGGCCGTGGTTTACATAGAAAATTAATGCAACAGTAATTCTGATTAATTTATCGCAAGTAATGGTTCTAGGCAAATATATTTCTGTTGCATTGTATTAATTACAATAAACGATATTATTAGATTAATTATAGTACGCGAATGTTCCATACCTGAGTCGTCTTTTGATTAAAAAGCATGAATCACGATTTGTTTAATAACCAACTTAACAAATCAGGAGGAAAGAGCAAACTGATGTTTCATTTATTTAGGAAGTTTCGAAACTAAAGATAGAATAGTATAAATTTGAAGAAAATTGCAGAAAAATGAAAACTGCCGGGGAAATATAAGTTTGCAGGCGAGGGGATCGGAAACGCGGATAACAAGGGAAAGTTATCGAAAGGACTTCGTCTCCGAGAATACAACACATCCTCTTCATAACTTCAAACAATCTCGCACAAGCTTCTCGCAATAGCAATAGAGTCTTGCTATGGCAAACGAGTCTAACAAATGAACAGGGTTAATGGCAATTAATTATTCTCACTTTGTTTCAAATGTTATTATACACAGTGGGAGAACTAAACGAATATTAGGTTTGTAGAAGAGCGGAGAGATTAACAGAGGAGGATAAACTTTGGTTTGCTTTGCTTTTGATGCTACGTATTTGACTCCTCACGACAAAGTTAATTAAAATAGAGATTCTAATATGAAACAGTATTACTAATTCGAATTAAATGTAAGCTTTTCTGATGCACAGTTTTTCTAATATGCAGATTTTGATGAAATAAATATTATGAAATAATATTAAATTTGCAGCATGAAAATGTTTCTAACATAGCATCTATATCTATAGCACGAAGGTGATTTTAACATGAACATTGCAATATATCAAATATACGAAATTGTTGCTATAACGATACTTTTTACGTAAAATTTGCACGATAAAAATATTTTTAATAGGAAATTTGTAATATGTAAAAGTATGAGATTATGACAGACTATTGCGATGCAGAAATATTCCAAACGCGAAATTATTACAAATTATCGCAATGTAGAATTATTACAAATTATTGCAATCGCTATATTTCTCGAGCAAAATTTTCAACACGAGAAGTATTTTTATCGAAAAATTTACAACGTAAAGACATTTCCAATGCAAACTTTACCAAAGAAGAATACCTGCAGTACAAAGTTTACGATATAGAAATACCTCTAATGTAAAAATCGTAGCGTAGAAATATTTCTAATGTAAAACCTCCAATGTATATAGAAATATCATTAATCTAGAATTTTCAAGAAAAAATTAATTATACGTTGCCTCCTGAATACTATCTGATCTCAGCGATATGATTCGACAGAATATTATAAAAAAACATCCACTTACCGAACAAAGTTATAATTAATTAGTTATCCACACTTTGTTTCGGACTCTATTATTAACGTTAAAAGAACGGAAACGGAACAAGTATTATATTCGCGCTAGACAAAAGAAACTAATGTTTACCTTGTCATCGCTCTTTACATATTTCCATTATTCAGTATACTCCGTATAGGTACTTCCGGTTTTCTTTCAAGTTCAAATAATTATGTAGCAGTTCTTATTGAAGTTTTGCGATTACGTGACACACAGCATTGATATCATTATTCTAACCTAACTTAAATTACACATACAACAGCCGTTCGTAAATATTTCGACGTTTCTGTCGATTTATAGCAACGAAATTTGAATTTGTCCAAAACGTGTAGGAATTAACGATGAATTAATAATCTAAGATAGCACTTACGAGCTTTTTTTTTTTTGATTTGAGGTAGCTTTCGATTAACGATTAATTTATAATTGCATGACGTTTATAATTTCTCTGCTAATATATTTTACTTCTATGATTATTTACTTTATAATTTGTGATCAAGTAGAATTTATTTTTAAGCAGAAATTGTCGAAATACTTGTGAGCGGCAGCGTATTTTTTTAACAATTTTAAATCTTAATAGAAAAGCACGCACGCAAGACACTCGTTGGAGATACGCAGTGCAAAAAGAAGGCTCTTGGTGTAAATGCACAAGTAAATTATATCGGCACAAACACCGCATTAAATTATAAATTAAAATGTTCTTTGTTGATGAACAGAAGCGTTAGCATTGATAATAATTTCTCGTATAAATTTGTATAAACTCTGTATAAATTTGTAGGGGAAAAAAAACGCGGTTCTTTATTTCTTGTCTTATTATAAATCTTAATTATTTTTAGAATGTCTACAACTAATTTAGTCAGAGTTTAACTGAACATAATTTTCTTGCAACATAATAATTACAAATACAATCACAGAGATATGTAATACCATGGACAATTTGTTTAAGGAAATTGAAATATATTGAACAAACATTAAAGATACTGGAATGTTTGTTTTTCTGAGAAAGAGCAAATAGTCCAATGAAGGTAGATCGTTTTCGTTATAATCCAGCAATTTATATATTTAATGTCGTACATTTTCCTGTGATTTTGCTGAAAATATGTCCTAATTTTTGTTATACGAGTGATTAATAATCCTGATTTATGATGGATGAACTTTTGTAAATTTCAAAATTATATGCTACAAAAATATTTGCTAGAGAATTGTTTATTTGTTACACATTTAAATAGGATTTTGCAAGAAAATTTGGTTCATGCAAATGTTTTTGTTATGTCGTTATATTTGGCATATCTGTAACGTCAAAATTGCCTTTTTCTATGCTCAACGATAACGTCTCTATACTGTACGATATTTGACATTTGTAAAGATATAACAAGTGACAAGCCGTGGGAAAGTTACGCAACCGCGCATGAATTATTATTCCTCGCCACTTTCGTATAAAAAACCGCGTAGCATATGCAACTTGTTCCTTTTTCCTCGTATTTACCATCCGCTGGTGAAAAGCACGACGTTTCGTGCTTGTTGTGATCGAACGAGGCCGAGGCTAAGAAAACTACATGATAGAGAGCAAAAACTAGGAGATACAGTGTATCACAAATATATTCGAACAGCTAGAGAAAACTTTCATCGATATACAATAGCGGAGAAAAGAAAATGTATGAAATATGAAGTATAAAAAGATAGTATAACTTTACAGAGGAATTAAAAGTAAATGAGAAATTAAATATAAATTAAATTAAATTAAAATAAAAACGATATAAAATGAAAATTTATATAGAGTAACAAATTTCTAGTACAAATCAAATTCATAATTAAATCAATTTTAAACTTTCTTTTATGCCACTGTACCAAGTGTGTTATACATTTGCCATTAGCGCAGTAATAAGACAGGGCTATCACGATTATATTAGCGAAATTTGAGACCGATCATGACAGTGGTATCGTATTATAGTGCTGGTAATGCAATTTCAAACTGTTTTGTGCAACACACATAATATATTCATAAAAATTGTCTGTAGTCAGTATTCAAATATATATATGTGAGCCACTTAGAATGAATTTCTCATTGTTTTGTAAGAAGAGTATGTAACTATAATCGTTCCAAATTTAAAACAAACTTTGACGAATATTATAGGAATATTAAACAGTTTCCACGATAAAGCCAAAGACTTACTTGGTAACAAAGGTACCAAAAAAACTTGACCAAAGTGTAAATTCTATTGCAAGATAATTTATACTAATTTATACCAATCCTTTTTACTAAATATATATTTACGATAATGTCCAGTAACTTCTGCGTATATACATTTGTACATGTATGTATGTATGTATATATATAGTATATACATTTACAGATTGATTTCAAATTAATTTGGAGTACAACAATTCTTCTTGTAAAAGTTGTTACTAAACCGTATTTCACAAGGTACGGTCTTTAACACGTATATTACATGTTCGAGATGACTTTCAGATTCGTTTCAAATTACTACGTGTTATACTGGTAAACAGACTTTGTTTTGATAATATAGTTCGCTTCGATCAAAACCAAAACATTAGAAGTTGCGTTTAATCTTTCACGAAGAATAACATAAGCTACGATTTCAGTACGTCGAACGAGCCATTCAAAAAAAAAGTGTCTCGCGTGCGCCCTGTTCAAAATAAAATACGAAAATAAAGTCGAAATTTCCGTACTCACATGATCTGCAGTTTCTCCCTTAATTAGACGTGCGTCGCCTGTCAACGCACACTGCAATATAAATAGGGCACGCTACACTCACACACGCACTAACGCACAGAAACACGTCGAGACCGCGATTCGAATCACCACTAGATAAAGAAATAAGGATAGAACGCGAGAAAATCCCAACGCGAGCGATGAACGACACGATTCACTTACGCATAATCGAGACACTCAAAGTTCATATGCGAATTGACTATTCTCTATTTACTACAATACGATCCACGACTTGTTTTCACGAAAATCTTGTTCATAGGCCTTGTTTCTTTTACGGAATCATAAATAATCTGTAGATACGAAAGTTAAACGAATTTCGGTTATTAGCAAACAACTTCATCGTTACATACTTCACGCAAGTTGAAAGTATGTCATAAAATCGAATTTTTTACGTTAATCGATAATGTCATGTTCAAATCGATTTATGTGTTGCACAGTTCATAAAAGTCGAACGAAACTCATTAATGGCGAATTTTTATTACTAATCGATAATTTTTATATCGGATTGTATATTATAAGATTCATACAAATTTAATTTATCTCACAAAATTCTCCTATCCGATGTGTTATATATTGTTCGATACATTTACTTCCTTCCTGTAGATTAACAGTGAAATACGAAGCTTTATATCGACATGTCAATAAAGATGTCTCCTGTAACGACATATACACCGGTTCATGTTGAAAAAGAGAAACACGAGAACCTCTTGGCGCAAGGAATTCAAAAGCAGTGAATGAAAATACACAATGGAGAAACTCTACGGTTCACGATTCGCAAAACAAACAAAGCTCGACATATGAACTTGCTTGTGAGAAAAAATAACCAAATTCTTTATACGTAGAACTGAACATTTTCGCGACAATTGTAATACATAGTACATAATGAAGATATAGAAATTTTCACATTCACAAGAAGCATACGACTCACAGATTAGTTATTGTAAAGAAACAAGGAAACTCTCTAATCAAAGAATGAATGAAAACACACGAGGAATTTTCAGTTTCCACGATTTACGAAAAACTGCGCGAGCTAATGGACCAATCTGATCTGATAGTCTCGATTGATGTAGAGATCGAACGAGAGATACTGAAAGATATACGACTCACATATGAATTCGAATTGTCTCGATTATAGCTGGACACGCGCAGCGAGTAATTTTTCGAGCGCAGGACGTGGCATGAGCGCACAACGAGCGCATCTACCGGCACTGAATACGACTGGCTGACTGACTGACTGACTAACCGTCGAGAGGCCGCCGTGTAGCACGAGAAAGGAAGAAGAGTTGAAGAGTGAGGAGAAGAGACGATGCGTATCGCCGGGCCGATTTTTCGTCGTTTCTTGGTGAGATGCGCGGATAACCGCCGACAGATGAATGAAAGCAAAGCACGTTCTTCGAGGCGCGTGCTTTTCGCGCGAATTCACCCACCGCCGAACACAAGCACGACGAACACACAATCCAGACGACAAGCAGCTAGACCAGCCAGGCACGAAAACTACCCGCGCTGCGGCGCTGCCTGGCTCCTCGGCCCTGCCCGATCTCGGCCGACCTCACACGAAGCCGCACGAGCCCGAACGTCGCGAGTCGAACGCCACGAGTCGAACGCTTTCAATTTATCGGGCGCGCTTCATCTTAACCCCTTTGAATATTTCTTCTCCTTTTTGCAGTGATGTTTGAAAAGTTTGTTAATTGTTTCTCCTTGTGCGTATTGCGTGTAAGTGATGAAAGAATGAAGTGGGGAAAATGGTAAGATAATGATTATGGAATGATTTGATGAATATGTTATTGGATAGGAGAATATCTTTTTTTAACTCTTTTGCAGCGGTTAATTAATTGTTTTTGTGGGCATACAAGTGATGGAAGAGTGCAGTAAAAAAAGTGACAAGGTAAGATTATCGAGTGATTTGGTAAATAAATTGTTGGATAGTAGAATATATGTTTTTATTTTTTTTCCAGTGTTTGGTTGATTTCGTTAACCGTTTCTGCGCACTGTGTGGTGCGCAAGTGATGAAAAAATGCAGTAGAGAGAGAGAGAGAGAGAAAAAGAGAGTGAGAAGAGTCGAGTAGAGAAAGTGGGAAGTGTAACAAGGTAAGATTCTTTCTCTTTTTATAGGAATATTTATTTTGTTTAATTAATTGTTTCTACATGTTCTCTGAAGTGGAGAGAGTGAAAAGTAGAACTATGCGGTAATTAGATAAATAGATAGTTGGAATCAGAATTCAATTACTAACGTTACTGTAATACAACTGATTGAGATGATATACAATTAAATATGAAAATATTTGAACATTTATTGTAATGAAAGTTCGTGCTAATGAAATTTCAAAAGGTTTCGTATAATTTTCGCGAACTATTGTATGTAACGAACGAGATTGGTTTAGTCTTATATGGTTGTATGTATAGAGTAGAAATACCGTAACGGGTGATAGTAGGTTATGTGTTAGTCGAGTAATTGATGGATAATTGAGTGGTTCAGGTGGTAAGTAGTACAGGTCAATCGTGAGAACATTATTAGAATTATAATATACTGAACCTTTCAACAAGTTGATATTGCATTAATATTGTTTGCAATTATAGCAAATGAGTGAAAGATGTTGGTATTGTAAATGAATCATTTTATTGCTCGTATCATTTTATCTTATTATTCTATCATTTGTCATAATAGATAAACAGTATTTAAATAGGCTGGAAGATAATATTCACATTATGAATGAATTATTTCATCTTCATCCATTAATACGTACAAAACATTGTCAACCAATGTTTGTTATTATTAAAAGTGCAAGAATACATGGAATGAAAAAATATATAATTATTCAAAATGAAGGGGATGTTATCATCTACAATTATAATTTAGTAAGTGAAATAAATTCTCATTTAGATTACACTTTTCTTAAAATATCTACATAAATATCTCCATTTAATTATTACACAAAATTCAAAGCATATTTTTTATCAAAATATTTTTAATGGCTCTACCAATATAGAGAGAAATATAATGATGAATGTAGCAAAAAATAATATGGTAATAAGATGTTGAAGTAATACTTTCATAAATATAAATTACAGTATAATATACGTATATTTCCTCCAATATTTCCAGTCTTCCAATTTCTCTAAAATTCAAAAATAAAAAACACATTATTTCTCTTCCACATTTATTGCTTTATTGCTAAATAAATTTGTGCTCCATATTTTATATTCCATTCATTTGATTCTCTAAAGAAAACGGTAGGATAATATAATTTCTTTTTAATAAACCATATTTCCTCTGATTTTCGACTCTTCAGTTTTCACTTAATTCACTTTTCCTAGCGGAAACTTGTGGAATAAAATTTCTTGATTTATCAAGGTTCGTTCATCAGATTCATCAGTCATTTCGTTTTCACATTCTTTAATTTTATATATTTTCTCGAGAAAACTTACTTTACATAAAAAATATTCTGAAGATAGAGAATAGTCTTTTCTGTTATCAAAGTGACGAGATATTGTAAATCGAATGAGATCAAAATATCACGGTGTAAAAATAATTCTGTGTGCTTCGATGAACAATTATTTTTTTATTCTTCGCGAAGTTCAGCATTATTTGCTTCATACGCGCGAACAGTTGGCGGGGAATGTAGCGAAAATACTTTAAGGTCTTCTCATTCGTTCATCTGTGCAGCAAATGGAAAAAAAACAGAGAAGAGACAACGAGACAACAGAGAAGAAATAACGAATAATGTCATTGGCCGTTCGATATTTTCCATTTTATTCAATCCATCAGCCATGACCAAAAAAATACGTCTATATTTCCTTGCTGTAGAAACACGAAGAACACATAGAAACCGACCTTTTCCGGGTAAAAAGAAAACTGACAGAAGGAAAGAATGTTTCTGCGTTATAAATTTTTCTTTTGTTAAATGTTTCCTCTAATAATATTCTTCAGTATTATTGAGGACTATGTTCTAAAAACCTATCTTACGTATATTAAGATTAACAAATCTAGATTTGAATAGTAAACATTGGATACGAATTTAGTTAATTTTATTGAATATTAGATATCTAATATGCTCTAATGCATTAATTTAAATGAGATACAAATATAAGAATTCAGCGATAAGATTTACGAATCCTAAATTTAAAGATTTAAGTGATTTTTGTTATTTAAAAAGGATTGTTATTTTATATTATATACTTTTCTATATAAAATTGCAAAAACCAAAGTGCGAGAGGCGAGAATTGATTTGGAACTATCGAGGTATTTCTTCAACACCACAAAGCAACACTTTATCCAATAAATTTTCTATTTGTAACGTAATATATTGTAACTTTCTCTGGAAGAATCGGAGAATCTTTCTCGTACTACCGGTCCCATCGAAGGAAAATAGCCTTCGGTTTCATTTTCGTAACCCAGCGAGTTATTTCTAGAGTATAGTCCATCTATTGACATGAAAAATATCGCAAATTTCTCAGTTCTCGTGCGAGTTTCTGTCGCAACAAAAAAGGAACAAAAACAAACTTTAGACTTTTATATCAAACTCAGATAATTTAATTCACTCATATAAATGCATTGTTTATCACATAAAGCAATTTCTTTTTTCTCAAAAAGAAACACGTGGATATTCGAAGAACACCAGAATAAAAGAAAAATAAAGCGAAAAGGATTTGCGTTTCAAAATACGATTTGCGAAATTTTTCGACGATTCCTTTTTATTTCATTTTTGAACGGAGAAAAATCGAATATTTTTGGCACTGGATAAACGCAATATAAAAGTACACACCAATGGAATAATATTAAATCTATTTTTTTTATCCCGAAAAATATTTGCATTCGAATTTTGTCTTAACTCTATTTGCGGTTTTTTCTACATATGTTTGAATGATTTGTTTGAATAGTTTCGGTAGAAAAATTTCGCCAACCAGAAGCGAATACTGATAAAGCAGGAAATGAGATAAAGTGATTGAGGTTTGCTCTTGAATATATGCAAACATGTGTACTCACTGTCTATAGATTTAGTAATATCTCGTAACTCATTATTGGTAATTATTGATCCATGAAAAATTACTTTCCGTATCAAATATTTAAGTACTGATACTATTCTAGTACGAAATTTGTGCTAGATATTACAATTATTAACATAAAATTTGCAATATAGAAATATTTATTGCGTAAACTTTACATTGGAACGTAAAGTTGCAATGCAAATATCTCATAAATATCAACATAAAGTTATTGATTTATAGAAATGTTCTTAGCAGACAATATGTACTAGAAAATAAATAAAATTCAATTATTCAGGCAATAACATAAATTATACAACGAACTCTTTCAGTTTTTCTTGCGACCATTTTCTCTCGCATAACGTAATGCTAATTTCGATGATGTAATATTCTAGGGAATATTCTGGAGCTGATATACTCCTAATAAACATGTTCCACATCCTGTAGCCATTGATTATGTCGTGTATCATTAAATGTTTCTTGACGTCCGTCTTCATCTAACGGGGACAGCGGTCGATCTATAATGAGATACACGTGATTCTAACGCCTCGAGCATTCCTCGCGATTCAATAATTGACGTCGTACATTTATCGTTCGATACATGATCATTCCTCCGATAGAAACACATCGCTAGACACATAACCAATAACGAGAGATGAGACACGCGACTTGAAGGAAGAAACATTCTCAAGAAGATGCTCGTTCGATTAATTCTACATAAGGTGGAAGAGAATTTTCCGGCTAACGTCCGGTTAACGTCCGGGTATTTCCCGATATCGAGGAGACCGATGCCCCTAGAAATTGCAACTGTACAGAGTTAAGTAATTGTTAGGTAAAATTATCGATTTTAGAATAATTCCGTGGATCAAAACTCATATATAAAGACGATAGTTGCTGGCGTTTGTTATTAATTTTGAAGCGTACGAATGATTTAAATTTATTACGTGTACTGGAATTTTGTATCAAACGCAAGCATAAAATATCCGCGACTGTCTTAGAATATAAAAAAAGATCGATTATCGGCTTTTTATCTTCTTTTAAAACACAGATAAAAAATTGCAGATAGAAGGCGAGGTTTCTGGAAAGGTGTTCCATTTCGATGAAAATTCGCATGTCTCGCGGGCAAACGAAAAAATCTGCTCGGAGGATGCAGAACTCTCGCCAGGGAAACTTTGACGAATCGAAAGTTGCTAGCAGCTCTTTCCAAAGAAAAGATTCGAATACTTTTCTGCGAGTTGGAAGCAGCGCTTTCCCCCGATGTTCTCGCGATTTGTTCCCCCTTTGGCCCTGCGTTCATGCCAATCGTATGCGATTTCCTCTTTCAATCTTTCCTGTCGATCAAACAGACAATTTATTCCTTAAAAGCTTTCGACGATCTTCGAGTATTAACTTCTCCCCTCTTTTTATTATTGAATTAAATTTGACATGAAAGGCAGCGGTACATACAGTGGTTCACGGACGTGATGAGATATAGGTTCGTTGTCGATCACAGGGATTAGAATTTCCGATGTCAACGAGAATCGTCGAGTCATTAGATTGATAAGCTGGAATTGAAAATTTATAGTTGTTCCCTCCTACGTGATGGATCATCCATAAAGGAAACTTGTTATTCTAGATCACGTAATTAATTGGTCGTAATTTACTACGGCTCTTAACGTTCTTGCCGAATTTGGTATATTTCTTCGGGGTATGTTGACTCGTTGGTAATTGAAATTAAAGGTAATTGGATTTAACGGAGCAAAATTAGAAACTTACTGTAAAATATTATAGTCTTGATGAATATTGGGAATAGAATCTATCGCAGTGAAACTAGAAAACGAGGGTCGAAGTTGCAAAAGTAAGATCGCTCAAAAGCGAGAAAGGATTTGTTGGATTTGAAAATTCACTCGGCGATGGAAGATGAGCTTAATAATTTCTGACGGCTCGTTGCCGTTTGCAAATATTTCAGCGCACTGGCGCCTATGTTTCATCGTCGAAATTGTTTAATTAACGTTACTAGTTGCAACGTAGACAGCTGTGCGATGAATTGCATTCCTCGTCGGTACGTAACAGACGCGTTGTGCAATTAAACGTGCACGTTCTATCACAAAACGTTTCCCGATTTTTACATTAACACGTTAGAAACTTGGATATAATGAAGGAAATTCGAGACTTGGGTGAGACTTTCACTGGATAAAACGAGTATTTGAATTGAGTGGAGAGGTTCACTTGTTAAAATGCACGTGTTTCATTTTATTTTATTTTTCAGTTCATTTCGATTATTCCAAATTATCATGGAATTTAAATCGTAATTTTCTCTTGGCAGCTGTGAATTTTTCCTGGTATTTAAATTTAACCGATTAAACCATACTTTAAAAACAATATTTTGCGATAACTCGTGGCTACAGGAATAAAAGAATATTTTGTGATAACTTGTGGTTACAGAAATATTTCAAATATCCTGGAAATTTCATCTCAAGCCCGTTTTATTCGATCTTTGCATTTTACAAAATTTTTGTCACAAAGTAATGGCTCTGCTGGTAATTCGCGATAGGATCATCTCGAAGTAGAATATGCAAAATCTCTTATATCGTTATTTACAGATTCTCGCTTTGCTCACAACCTCAGAATGTTTCAGCCTTGCGTAACGAGTCTTTCAACGAGTCGATTTTATTAATACGATGCGCCTAGCAAAATTCCTCGTGAAATTGCATAAAAATCCGTAACATATTACGAACGTCTTTACAATGGGACAAGTCATATGCCAAAGATAAATATTTGGCTAATGAGAAATTAAAAGAGTGGAATGCACAGAGGACTGGAATTAGTATGCCTGCGAGCAAATGTGTGAACGAAGTGCACCGCCTAAGTATGGAAATTTATCACAGAAGAGGCATTATCATAGTGATTAGTGGGCACGTTCAAGCACCGTGACGATAGTTGCGAGGAACAGGAGTCACGCTGATAAATTCGGCGTCACGCACCAAAGAATGTGGTCGCTACGCATGGCGAGTATTTTGATTTGAAAACATGTCACGTAATTCTCACTCTTCTGTACGTTTTTATTATTTTTTATCGTCGATCAACTTCTTATTGTCTCTTGAATATTCGCCACGCGACATACACTAGCTCGCAGAACAATTCGATTTTTATACAGTTGCGGAAAATTTATAAATAACAATTTATCGAAGGAGAATAATATTCTGTCTGTTTAAAAGGATGTAAAGGGGAATTGTTAGCTTATTCGTAATTAAACTAGAGAATGAGATGCGGATATTTAAAGCATATTTCAAGTATCCTCTTAGTATAATCTTATTTTACGACGCATATTGACCGAAGAAACCAAAACCAACATTAAACAGGTTTAACGTTTAATACTGTTTACATAGTAATTTAAACCGTAATTTAACAGATTTATTTCAGCCATTATTTGTAAAGGATAACATAGAAAGGAAGCAAACATTTTTTAAAAGTGAAAAGATTAATCTTTTGTTATTAAATGAAATTTTCAAAAAAGAACTCTATAGTAACTCGATGAATTGTTCACAAATCGTTGGAAATATCTCAGTCGGCCCAAATAAAAGTTGATTTAGAAGTTAACGTAATCCAAACACGTTACCACGATTAACGGTACCCTGCGTGGATTCTAAGAATTTATTCGGGCGCATATTTTATGTGAAATCGAATGGCAATCGCGCACGGTGCCTCTGGATCTCGTCTGTATCATCTGAAACACTCGTCATTCATATTAAAGAGCTCCAGTTCACTCACCTTCGTCGTTCAAGTAGTTCGTTCACTCGTATAACTTTTTATAGTCGCAAGAAGAAAAATGGTACGATGAAATTTGCACGTTGATATGTAGGAAAATCAGACCTTTCTATTAGCAATGCATCTACAACACGCGTCTTTTATTAATAAGATAGAGAAAACAGTATTCTGGTCTCTTGAAAATTTCAACATTTCCATTTCACCGTTCACCGTTCACCGTATCAGCGCCATTTAATTAATCAACTCGCTCAGCCAAATTCGGCCACTCGATGAAAAATTCAGGAAGCCAAAAATTCTCCCCTCGGCACCGCCCTGATTAAATCCCTTAAAACCAGAAATGATTCTGACACGCGACTGACGTTCCTTCGTTATAACACCCACTTCGTTAATTTACGATATAATTAAGAATTTAAAATGGTCTGCAGACCCTAAAGCTATTAAAACCGCCACGTGTCGTGTTATTCTTTTCACTCGAGGCGTGGACGCGTTTATCGAATCGCAAGATAGCATAATTACGGTGTGATGTTACGTGTACACACGAGGCAACAGCTGTTGAACACACACGCAACAATCACGAAAGCTGTCTGCGAGCAAGGGAGAGTCACGAACGGTCCGGTTCAGATAAAACTCTAGACCTCACTATTTTTAGCTACCTAGAAGATTTCAAGGAGATCGGAGACTAGTCGTTAGCGACCTTTTCGTTCTTACTGGAAGAAAAAATGATACGTAGTAGTTGGACACCTGACCAACCAGTCGCCATTTAACTGAACGTTACGACTCAATAGGATCAAGCGTCTGCGCCGCGTTAATCGCATTACGAGCACATCGCAGACAACGTAGAAGCCAACGTTCGCGTACAGGCCAGGATTTGATAAAATTCTGAAGTTTCTTTAAATTTCTTTCTTCGTGTGATAAAAGAAATAAAACGAGCAGTATAAAAGACTCTATAGTTTTACGAAATAAAAGCAGCGAATAAGTATAATTTATAAGTTATATTTACGATGATGCGTACCAGAGGATAAGTCACTATCGCCGATATGGGAAAAATTTTGTAATACAAAAGCTACCAGAATTCATAGTGCATATCGATTTTTGATTTTTGTTTCATCCGTCACTGTATATCGGTAATTTGCGAATTACTTTACATCGTTGACCAGCGTCAAGAAAATTGGCAAGTTACCACGAGGATGGAAGCTCTATGGGGAATCTGAAGTTAATGAAAATGAAGTTAAAAATAACGCTTGAATTTGGAATTCAAATTCCGAGGGGAAAGAAAGTTCTTTAAAGCTTCGTTGATTAAAAACTTGTGCCGATTTGCCAATTCCTCGTGTACCTATAACATCTACATAACGTTATATTAAATTGTTCTCGTTTCTCAAGCGGCAAAATTCAAATAAAAATTTAAGCTGCGACTTTACTCGGCAAGCTCGTTTAATCTGATGAGACCTCGTCACGCGATTCGACTTTATTCGGATTTATTTTATTCGCAAACAAGATATAATATTATTTTCGACGAACAAACGAGGCAGACTGGCACGAGTTCATACATTTCCGCCCCACCTCTACGCTATTTCGCCGATATCCAAATTAGCTGCTTTTATCCGCACGTTCAACAAACTGTTTGCACCGTTTTATTCGTTTCAATCGAGTCGACAAACGAAGGAATAAAATTATTCGCTGCCTGCTTTCGTATAACGTTGCGTTAAATGTACAATGTTTTGCGAATTTTGTCGCAGAGATTTCACGATATTAATCGTTGTTATGATACTTATTTTTCAATAAATGATACTTATTCACGCGCGCTGTTCAATAATTCGCATTATATTGGTCGGTTTTTGGCAGGAAAACACGTTGTCTAGAAATGATTTCCCCTAATTTCGAAAATATTTATTTCGATTGCAGCGAACCCATTCCAACAGAATTTCATCTGTTTCTCTCTCGTAATATCAAAAATTAACGAATATGCCAACACGTGCCGCTATTAAGAAAATTCGCGACACAAATATGAAACGTGGCGATCGCGAAATTCCGCGATTGGCATCGCTTCAAAACTTTTCGACACGCATCGGTGCGTTTACGCGAAAATTTCATAAATGTCGACGTGACTCCGTGTCAAAACTCGAAACACGAAACTCAGTGTGAAACAAATACGCGAGAATTGCTTTGAAGATGGCCGATAGAAGAGGAAATAGGATACTTCTTTCGTAGAAATCGCGGCGAATTTTGAAAGAAACAGGACGGATAAAAAGAATGAAATTTGATTAAACCTGAAGTTCGAAGCTTACATTTGTCGGAATTTCTCTCGCTAAGCTTCGACGACACTTGGATTTCAGGCCGGAAGAGATCTCGTTAAACGTGGTCAGCCTGCTGTCCAAAATATATTTCCTATCAAGCAACTTCTGGAATTGTTAATAGCTTTCACTGAATTACCATGTGACGTTGTATTTGCAATTTTAAGCAAAGCAAAAATAATTAGCATAAAACGTGGCTTTTTTTATAGTAATATGACGTAAAATATGGCACTTTTCAAACTTTCATTCGAGATGCCAACTTTATTCTGCGAAGGAGAAAAAAGATTTCAATTTCTATTTTGATTATAAATTATAATGAAGCAAACTGAGTTATGGAACTGTTGTAACACGAAATTCGTTCTACATCTGAAAACACGTTCAAGTAGAGAAATATCTGAGAGCCGTGGAAAATGTGCGTTGTTATTACGTGGCAGTCACACACGAGCACTCGACTCAGTTTGTGCTGCAGAGTAATGCAAAATTTGAATAGCGAAAACCGTGACATCGCGTTTTATCGTGTCATCGTCGTTGATGACAAATAACGCTCGCCGACTCGACTAATTCTTGCAAATACCTTACGCTTGGCAGACCCGTTGATCGAATAATTTTGGAGCTCTATAAATATTCGGACCACCGCATTTCATTAGCGACCCAATAATATCGGTCTCGAGTTTCACAAAAATTTTCGGTCACACTTTGAGAAATCGTGTTCGTTTCACCTTCCAACTTTTATTCCAAAATTTATTTGCCCGCGTTGAAAAATAATTATTTATTGTAAGATAGGATTCGTACTTTGTTAACAGAGTAGCATCTTCTCCAAAATTATAAAGATATTAATTATTGTATTAATTATTGTATAATTGAAGAATGCATCCAGAATCTTATAGTATTATAGGATGATATTTTTTTTGTTAATATAATACATTCTTTTTTCTAAAATTATACGATAGTCTGAATAAATATGTGAGAATATCGGTGGTTCAAAATTTTGAAGCTTCGCAGGCGAAATAGATAAAAATCGAGTTGAGCTTCGGGAAACAAGAATTTAACGAAAATTCCAACTTGAAATTTCAAGCTTAAATTGTAAATTTTTACGTAATAAATTCGTAGATAAGATGCTTAAAAGATCCTTAAAAGAGCAGAGAATCGAGTACAAGGTTCGGAGGAACCCAACGATGGTTAGAAGGAAGACGTGCACGGAGAGCAATTATTTGGGGAAAATAAAGGAAAAAGGAACGATTTTACACTCGAACGAGAGCAAAAATTCGGAAAAGGTAGCGTCTGTACGAGATTGTCTGTGGAAAGAGCGCACACACGAGCCAGTGGAGAAGAAGGTGCAAGGAAATTGCATCGCGAACAATCACAGAGATTCGTCCTTTGCTCGACGAGGACCTCGCTCTGTGAATCTCTCCACAAAAGGATTTTAATGATTCACCTGATAGACCGTGTTTCGAATTTCCACCGACTGGACAGCTGCGCTGTGATTCTGCTGTCTCGTTAAAGAGTTCGAAACGATTGCGAGAAGATCCTCTTCCTTTCTGGATTTTAACACGGGATAATGAGCAGCTCTTGTCCTTCCGACATGCTCAGAACATAATACTTGTCGCGATACAATCTGCTCAATTTTCAGGTATTTGAATATTAAGTCGACAGATTTGGTATCTTCTAATTTTGATATTCTTCAATATAATTTTTTAATAGAATAAAACAAACTAATAGCGTATTACAAAATCGAAATTAATTACTGTGCAAGCAAACCAATCACCTTGTCTCTTTACATCAGGAGATTATATTGAAACAGTTATTATTATTATTATTATACATGAATGTATAATATATATGTAAGATCGTTTATCACGTGGTAATTCAGAAGATCGATTCTGAAGTCTGAAAATCGAGATTATTGTGAAAATACTTAAATAAAATACAGAAGTAAATAACAACTAAGAATTAACAACAATTAATAAGAGTAATAATTAAATAAATAACAAATTCTGTGCAGTGTCTACCTGAAAATCGAGAATCGATTTTCAACGTCCTCAGTTACCGATCTTTCTCCGTCGATCTTCAATGTTTTAAACAATAATTCTTTCTACTGATGTTGCTCTAAATTATGCTCTTGTGCATAAAGAAATTATGCACAAAAATTAAGCGCGC
Organism: Bombus pyrosoma; assembly: GCF_014825855.1. Classification (NCBI taxonomy): domain Eukaryota; kingdom Metazoa; phylum Arthropoda; class Insecta; order Hymenoptera; family Apidae; genus Bombus; species Bombus pyrosoma. Next base: position 6,716,334 of record NC_057785.1, on the reverse strand, counting down.
GACAATAGTATCTAACGCGTTACAATTTAAGAAATGTATTTATAAAATACATCTCACGAAATCGCAATTGCAGAAGAAAATAAGAAGAAGGTGGATGATAAAGCCTCGTTCTGCTATAGTGCCGGAAACGATTTCTCCCATGTAGCATGAGGATCAAAAAGCAGAGAGAAGTTTCATTTTGAAACGAATCAATCTCCTCCGCAGAATGATCGACGAGGTTGAACGTTTACTAATTCAGCGTTGAAGTAATTGTGTTTCAACGTTTTGCCCCGTTCGCCTGAAATTAATGGAGTAATTTTGTACGTAATGGAATTTCGTGTGTTGTTTCGAATTTCAATATCCATCGTTTAAATCGTTTTCGATAGTGCACAGCGATGCACCAACGTTACGTTACAGAGAGCTAACCAAATTTTTCCTATCTTTCTCATTATCATTTCATTCTTTGAATTATTCAGTTGTTGGCGAATTAATTGAAATAAAATAATACACAATATTCTATGGTATGGAATTGATTAAACATTTCATTTTTCTTAGAATCTATATTTTATAAAAGGGAAGAGAAAATATTTTTAAAGAAGGAAATAGGAAGAATAAATTATTCAGGGGATTATAGGATTTTATTAGGTTTTCCTGTTAATCTGCATGTCACGAGCTTGCAATAATGGAGCATCGATTTTTAATGATTCCTCGTTTCGATGGAAAGCTGGAAAATTCGGGGAAATCAATTAGTCTACGGTTTCACGCCCACGAACATTAACTATGACTTTTTGAGTCCAGGAAATTGGATTTGATTGCAAGCGGATTAGATCGATTCTTTGAAGTTTCGTCGAGTTTCGCGTTAAATCGAAACCACGCTGCTTGAAAATCACTATTCGTTTCATGTTTAGTTTACTCGCGATGGTTTAATCACACCTATGTATATCCCATTTCTGGCATTTCGTAATTTCCGTAGATTTAACTTCCCAGTATTTATTTTACAATTTTCATACGATAATTCTTGTCCGTGCAGTATACTCCTCATCCAAACTGGGGCAAGTTTTCAAGTCACGAATTTTACCCGAAATAAGAGAAATTCTTAGTGAAAGAAAATACTCCGATTCTTCTGCAGATTTAAATAGATACCTTTGGACCACGATTGTCCGCTAAAATTGAAAAATTCTCATTCGAAGTACCACTCTAACTGCTTTGTAAATCACAATCTTCGTCCAGCATTAGAATATTCTCATCGAGAATGGTACTACGACTCGTTTGCGAATTCGCGTAAAACATATAGAAACTCATAAAAAAGAATGTGTCACGAGACAGAATAAAAGATTTCATTCAACATTGCGGGAATTCTCAATGAAACGCACGATGCGAACTCGTCCTAACTCATCCTCTAAGCCAAATATTCCTTGGCAACGTTTCACATACAATTAAAGAACGTTGATCGACGCGAAGAATGGACGGAAATTCCATAGACCACAGACCACGAAAGACACGATGCTACGCTATCGTTTCATCGTGGAACGATTCGGTAATTTATCCGCCTCTCCATTCGCGAATCGCTGGCATTCCAGTTCTCCATCAAGAATCCGAGCCAGTGATTCTGCCGCTCTTTCGTTTCGAGGCAAGGTATTTGCGGTTTTCGCTGTGTATTCGTGTGTGTGGACATGTCGATAACGCGTTTCGATAGCGAAACACGAAGCGATGGTGATACGATGGTAAATAACGTTTTACCGCGATGAAAACCGCAATCGATGCTCCGCCCTCGATGAAATTTCTCACAGCAACTTTTCTTCCTTTTTCCACTCCTCTCCTTCGTCGTTACGTAAATCGGTCTAGTTATTAGAAGATTACCGAAGAATCGGGCAGATTGTATAGATTAGAAGCACGAGTTATGTAATCGTGCATTGTTAGTAGATAAGGCAACTGTGGGCGTGTATTATGGAGCATGTTTGCCGGAGGTGAAATTAGGGAAGAAAATGTCAGAAAAATGAGGGCATTATGATAATTTTCTTGGATTTTTCTTCGGCTAGGTTCTACGAGGTCGTTTTACATTTCGTGATTAACTATACTGGATCCTTTATCCTGTGTGTAATTGGTGAATTAACCTTAGGTCTTATTAATTAATACGATAGTTGCACCTTTTCATAATTTTACCATCTAATTTCTGATAGTAACGTTTGACCTTTCCTGTTAAAATTCCAATATATAATATCGAATATTTCTTACTTACATTTCGTGGTTAATTATACTGGTTCCTTTATTCTGTGTCTAATTGGTGAATTAATCTTAGGTCTTACTAATTAATACGACAGCTGCACCTTTTCATAATTTTACCATCTAATTTTTGATAGCAGCTTTTGACCTTTCCTTTTAAAATTCCAATTATGTAATATTAAGTATTTTTTACTAATATTTTTCTGTACTTTATCCACCACTAAATTAATGGTAAATAAAGATTGAGTAATGGTGATAAATAATGTGAAGTTGAAATTGTTTGAGTACGACAAACAATTGTTACATATTTTGCTTCGCACGGCGTAGAAAGAATAAAGGATTTATTTTTAATAGCGTAAATACGCGAAACGCGTACTTTATTTATTCGTTCTTTCATTAGTTGACAAAATTCCAAAGCATGGCGCGAATGAATCGGACAAATTGAAGAACTTGTGTACACACACGCGCGCGCACAGTTTCATTTTTCAGTATAACAATTTATTTCCTGAACGAAATCCTTCATTTCGTTTATTTTCCTCATCAGTTTGAGAAAAATTGGATACGGTTGTTGCTTGGAACAGCTGGCGAAGCAGTTACGGCATGGAGCTTCGTATTTTAAAATAAGAATTTACCGTTTCCCTATTAGCAAGGAGAAGCTCGCGCGTGTTATCAGGAAAAAATGTTCTCTCATATCAATACGAAAAGAACACAGAAGTTTCTACATACGAAGAATAGAATTTTTGATTTCTGACACGTTTCAAATTAGACGTGTGACAAGGTGTCAAAATAGTATTTTAATTGCTCCAATTTCTACCTCAATAATCCATCAATTTCCACCTGTCAGTTTCGATTTTCTCAACAAGTCTCTACAAAAGTATCAACAATCCAGTCATTTTCTGTGACACCACGAACAATCCATTGACGTAGAAAATAATCCCACCCTACGACATATCCGCTAGTCCAACAATCCTCCATAATGACATTAATAATTGACCAATTTCCTATAATAATTTTTTAATTTTCTTAACTCTCTGAATTTCCTTTCGCGCAATTTAAAACACCAAATACCAATGAATCGTTGCGAAATCATGAGAGCACGAATTCAGTACACAAAGCGTTATTCCCAACGACTGACATCGATAAATACTCAATTACTGGATGGAATGCGCGATCAATGGCTACTCTGGCTTTGATAAAAATAATGGCGGTGAGAGATGGCTGACGTGGAATGAAAACAAGCCAGCACGAGGTTGCATTGTGACGCAGCCCGAAAAGCAGACGCGCGTGCCATTGTCGGCGCTTGTCCGCAGCACAATGCCGAAAGTTAGGTCCGTTGGCAATCGAAGGCCATTTGCGTGTGCCGCGAGTGAACAACCGGACAACGGCGCTTTGACACTGTAAATACAAACTAAAGTGCTAGTGACAAGACAAATTATTTGGGACGCGGCCAGGAACGCGTTTATCGCGCGTTCTTCCCGGCATATCGACTGTCCATAAACGACGTCGCATTAACCACGGCAACGTCGACAATTGGGTCAAGATGGTTAACAAATTTTCAGGAAATTGTTATTGTTTTCGCTAATAGTTGGAATTATTCGTGACCTCTCGGTGGAGGAGCAAATGAAATTAATTGCGACTGAAATCTCGTGTCGTTGTGAGCTTATGATAAGATCGCCAGATTGAACGCGTATGTATTTTCAATTTCGCAGGCAATTTGGAAAGAGGCTTTAGAGTAAGTCTATTGTTAAATAAATGTTATTCGATAAACTGAGCACGTTTACGAGAATTGAAATTTTGTTGGACGATTGTAGATGAAGCTTCGATGTTTCTTTCATGGGACAAAAAAGTAATACATAGTTGGGAAGACCAAGCGGAAATCCCAGTATTTTTAATGCTAAATACCGTCACCTGTCGTGTCAGTGTTCATTAGATGGAATCTGTTGCGTGTCGATCTGCATTTATATTTGAATAGTCGATGCCCAGAAATTCTTGCGTTTCTCTGTAATTGATCTGATCGTATCCTGATCGCTAATCCTTGAGAACGGCTGTATTAATTACGGAGTCGTTACAGTGGCTGAGTAATTTCTGCAAAAAGAGCCACGTGTTTCCAGGTGATATCTTCATTGACATATAAAAAATTCGCTACAGAGTTTCACAATTTTTTAGAATGAAAAAAAAAAACAGCGTGTGTGAAAACTTCAACAACCTGATAAAGAAGTCAGTATTGAAGAAATCATTGAAAGAACTTCTGCACCTACACTTGGGGACCAACTATCGCGTTTATACAGGTGTCGAACAAACTGTCCTTACTCCATTTCGCCTCGGGTGCAACAGAACGCATTGATCGCGTGGCAAGGTCGGCCAATCGTTCCCAAAATTTATCTGGGATGTCTCAACGCCAATGATTTATCGGCCAATTCTCGAAAGACCTTCGCTTGATCGGATTTTCGTTAATTATGATCTCGTTTGCCATCTGGTTATTGCTTCGTCTCTCTTTCAATTTAATTCATGCACCTTGATAAGAATAAGCAGCCATTAAGTTGTTAAGTTGTTCAGTTTGCTGAAATAGTTACGGTTTCTTCAACCTTCGCCTAAATCTTTGAATGATGTTTGAACGTTTACTCCGCTCGACTAGACCTTTGGATCTATTTAATTTTTGCACACCTGTAAATACTATTGAAAAATTCCAAATACACTCGTATGCGTCACGATAGAAAAAGGTGCAAAATTGAATTAAAAAAGAAATGTAAATTTGATGATTCAACTGATCCTGAGTTTGGTGCAGAGAATTAAGTATAAGCAAGGGTTTACTGGAAAACTATGCAACAGTTGGCCAATTGGTGATCAGCCTCGATTCACAATCGGTCAGGGTTTCACATGCATGAGTTAGCAACGATCCGCGAAACGCCATGTCAAACAGATTTCCTTCGACGGGAAACCGGTTTACCAACATGGATTCAGTGTACTTGTGATCTGGCTTCTGATTGTCCACTTATCACTCCAGGATTCCTACGTCAGTGACACCGTTCGTATAACTAGATACTAGTTTTAGCGGGGACTGTGAAAACACTTTTTACGCCATTTTGCAACGATTATTTGACATTAGAAACGCTAGCTTTTCCTTTTTTTTTTTTTCGTATTCTTATCGAATAATATAAATCGTTTTATTTTATACGTCAAAAGGATCCCGAGAATTTCTTACTAGTAAAGTGCGAATATTTGTGTAAATTCATATTTTTCGGAACTCAATTAAAGAAATGAAACAGATTCACAATGATTAGTTTCTTTTAGATATCTTGAATATTTTTTCATATCACGTGCACCTCTTCTGTATATTTCTACATAATTTTTGCATAAATCCACACGTATCTATAGTCTAGGCGTTATTATAAATAAACTACAAAATATATTCATCTTTCTTGAATCACTCGTCGATAATTATACGAAAATGATATAGAAATTTAAAAAAAAAAATAAATTTTTGTACAATTTTAGAGATTTTTATGAAATCCTGTAGATTTCTCATGGAATGTATATAAACGAGAGCTTGTTTTCACGAGGTTTGCATCATAATAGTCATCGATAATTTTACTACCAAAATAAAGATTCATATTTCGTGTACAATATTTATATTTACTTGAATAAAAACTGTATACAAGAGACGCCGCGAGCTTATCTACAATAAACGACAAAAAGACAATAGTCGAAGCTACGTCACTGCACAAAACACCGTCCCAAAAATGCGTCTTCCGGTCCATTAGCCCGAATATCAAAGGGAGTTAAAAAGAATCTGCAGAGCCAGAAACAAGCCTTTCCCCCAAGAAAAGGTTAAACGTGAATTCGAAAATTCCAGAAACGACACTTTCGTCCAAATTAGTGACTCTGGAGATATTACGATTCCATTATGAAACTACTTCAACCATAATCCTTAGAGCACAACCATAAAGGCGACATGACCACCATGTTCCAATCAATCGAACCACATCGAATATTCAGGTATCACAAAGAAATTCCTCTGGCGAGCTCATCATTCCCTGAATAGCCTTCTTCTTTACTCTCCTCGTTGGGTCAGACTGTGCCTTGCTCGAATGGCTATGTCTGCCCCTACTATGATGACGGTCGGACAAACTTTTCGTAATATTAGACAAATGTGAAGGATTTCTGCAACGCGAATATGAGCCAGACCGACTGACACAGGACATTGACATCCCACTATTCTTATTTGCCAGTTTTTGATCCAAATTTAAGTACTCCATTGTTGAAGATTCGAGACTGTTGCCCGAGTACACGCTGTTCTGGGTTATGGAGGATGGTCTCCTTTCTAACTTCGTCAAATGGTGATTCGTTTTTGACAAATGGCATCTGGATTTGTTGAAATGGAATAGAGGAGTCCTCGGAGGCTCTGGGATGCCATTTGTGAACAGGATTGGCACGATCACCACCTTTTCATCTGTCTTGGCCATTTTTATGCCGGATAGATTTTTCAGTACATCAGTCTTGCTATTATTTATCGATTCTGAAGAATTTACCAGAGTTTCTATCGATTTTTGGCCGATAACATTCGAAACTCGGAGCTGTTTCATTGTCTGCTTCCCTGAAGATTCATTTTGTCTACGATCTAGAATAGTCATCATGGAATCTTGGTCCTTCTTCGAGATTACTAGTGAGGCCTGACTATTCACACGACTACGATTTACATAGCGAGTTCTACCGCTTCCTTCAGATCCGAGAACCATAACAGAAGCTAAGATACTCTGATCCTGGGGTCTAATGAGGCTGCTGTTAGACTCGTTGTTGGAACGCTGACATGTTCCACTTGTTCCTTCGTTATACGAACTCTCACCTACAACTTTTCCATATGTATAGCGTTCTTCTAAGGAGGTATTGACACTTATGACACGTAGATCGGGCCCAGAAGTAACAGTTGAGGCATCCAAAGTCCTAATTAGTTTCCCAGATCCACATCCAACGCCTGACGTCCCTGCTTGTGCCATTTTGTCCAATCTCTTAGTCACATTTTGGCATCTATGATCGATTGTTCTACTAGAACCTAGTTTTGTCTCATTCTTTTTCGCGAACTCTTTCTTGGATTTACTAAATTCTGACTCGTCATAGTACTTGGAAGAGTGTGGTTTCTGATAATCAAAGACTTCGTTTCTGTAAGGTCTGTAGCAAGAACTGCTGACAGATGGGATCAGTGATCCAGATGGATCCCTGTCTACTGGGCCCCCAAAGTTAGCGTAAGAATTTCTCACAGAGGCGTAGTTATTATCGTCTTCGATTCGCCAATCGCTGGCTATGGTTGACACATTCCTTTCAACGTGTTTAGACGAACGGACTCGAGGAGCCATCAGCGAATACGAGTCTTCATTTGTGAAGCTGATGTTCCTGCTGATAGGTTCTCTCATAGAGAAGGAATCCTGAGTCAGAAGAGTCTCTTTGGTCTTTGTGCCAGGTCCTAGCGCAGTGTAGTTTTTATTGCTTTGATGTTGACCCATCAGACGAATGACCTCATTTCCTTTGGAGTCCTGGCCAAAAGTCTCTGTTCTGCGCAGATAGTAGCCAGACATGTCAGTTGATGGCGTGTACTGACAATAATGACTCTGCCCTGGCAGAGACGGGACATTGAGATTCAGGGCTCGGAACTTCCCACTAATTTCATTAAGTTGGTGCTGGAGAGGACCTAATTCGCCATCTATCTTAAGAATTGCGTCCGTATCCTTGGTAATTCGAGACTGTTGCCTCGGTTGATGTAAACAAGAATGCCCCTTTTCTGGAATTGGGGGAAAGTAAAAAGATTTGATAGAAGGATGAGGATTCTCGGCGATGCCTATCAGATCGTCGTTTTCTTGCGTGTTTCTAGAGTTCCTTGCTTCTTTGATAGTGGACCCTATTCCGCCCGAGCATCTGCTGCTTTTTCTTTCTTGGTCGAATTCTTTAGAAGATATCTCCTCTGGTAATTCGAAGAATGTCACTTCCTTGGTGCAACTTGGCGAACCGTTGCTGGTGTTCTGAGCAGGATAGAATTATTTGCGATTGATGTAGGAAGAAAAAACATGTAGATTCTAATTTTGTAATATTAAGTCTCTGGAAGACTGAGTAATTGGAGTGGAAGCCAAATGGATTGGCCAGTTAAGATTATTTCTTGTTTGCCACTTTTTCGTATCATGGAATCTCTACCTACAGGCTGACATCTCTACAGGGTGAGATGAAATTTGTGGCACAGACGAGGTCAGGAAGATCCTATGATCTAACATAATATGAAAATCAAAAATAATTTGAAAATGGAGCTTCCAAAATAATTTCATCATTCCTGATTTTCATTTTATCTCGTATCATAATATCTTCGTGATCTTATACATATCACGAATTTTGTTCCACCCTGTATATATATCGACTAGACTGTTCAACATCAGAGACGTACGGCCGTATCTATACGTCCTTTAACGTAATCACCCGCTTCCCCTTTTTGCCATTATACTTTCACTGTCTTGTGACTTACAAGGGTATCCTCCCTCATTCGCTTTTTTCTTTTCTTTTTTTTTTCTTCTCTTACCAACATTCATCTTTGTCCTTTAACAAGGATGAAATAGGAAAATGGCGGAGGATTAGATCAAAGGGAGATATAATTAGAAGAAAGATAAAGTTTGTTACGTCTTTCACGGAGCTAATATTTATAACAATATGGGCGACGTGATATGGGATGCTGATGAAGTTTTATGAAAAATAGAAAATAGCCAGTTTTGACGAATAATCACCTGGAGCATAGGTAGCACGATTTTCGACTCTAGTTTCTTGGACTCGTAATTTTCATTAATCATCTGCATCATAAAAGTATCGGTTGAGCTGGTCTGGTTGGAGGCCGACGATAATTCTGGATTAATTCGAGTTACGATCATCTTCATTTTCCTTTGACGTGCTATGGAAGACTCCGACATCATGGTTGAGCTTTCTTCTTCGTTCTCCTCTTTCGACGAGCTGGTGCTTTTTAGCACTGGCATTGACTCTGACTTGGACAAAATTCTGGATGCTAAGGCTGCTTCTTGATTACAAGACGACTTCTCCGATGACTTTTCTTCCTTAGGTCTCGGATTCTCTGCTTCGTAGTCACAGTCTGAACCGATTTTCCTTAGATTCCTTGGCAGCATCTCTTTAATTTGCTTCCCTTGCATGTCACGGACTGCTCCTTCACTGGACGTCTCGTAATCTCCGTCTGATATGCGGGAAAGAAGATTACAGTGTGGCTTGTAGATTATGTTGAGTGGAATTTTCGCTTTTTAATCACTTTTCCATTGTTAATGCGTCGGTAAAATTGATATATAAAATTTATAAAATACGAAGTTAATTTTGCAATTAATGGTGGTAAATTAATGATAAAGAATAAATTGACTATATCGCTACATACATAAGAAATTAGTTCCTAATTCGTTTACAATTTTATTATAATTTGGGAATCCAAATAAACATATTAAATTTCGTATGGTATAAAATATGATATTATTTAATTATTCGATGATATTTTATACTATGACTGGTAGATTGAGGCAATGCCCATTCACGTGCTCATCACAGTATACTAACGACTGCTCTATGAACCCGTTAGTTTCCACATAGATCATTCCTAAACGATGCCTTGACTATGATTAATGCCACCAAAACCATGCCGCTCGTCAAACTTCTTCCTGCCAGGAAACTCTGCCACCGAAATCAATCATCTTTGACTTTATATCTCTATGTCGTTGAATTTTCATTTTGTCAGACAGAGAATTTGTCTTAAATACTCTTTTCCTACATAGTCAAGGGTTTTCTCAGCAAAAAGAAAAATTATTTTCAGGAATTTTTCCTTCTCGAAATTAAATAAAATAATATTCTTTGAAACTCCATTGCTCATGGTATCGATCAATTTTAATATACACAGTATATTAAATATTTCTATCGCATTAAATACCAGTTTCATCTTTCTTTTCAAAATTTCTTTTCTCCTCCAGGATTGCTTTTGTTCTATTAAAGCCAGAAGTTCCCAGTACACTATGCTTCTACCATATAAACGAAGAATTATATTTCCCTCGACCTCTTTTATTCCACAACACCTCCTTTGATTTATTAAAAGAAAAATTATATTTCTACGTAACCTGTTTATTCCGAGATTGCTTTTGGTCTATTAAGTCAAGAATTTTTTAATATGTTTCTACCACATCATACGCCAATTACATTCGTATCGAATCTCCATTTCCATTTGAAGATTATTGTTAATTTGCCAAATGAAGGAAAGCTGCGAACACCCCAGGGAATTAAAGATCATGACGAACCATCGGTCTCCGAAGCGCAAGTGGTCATGTAGCTGGCTCTGGCCTCGACTGACATCACGATCGAGAAGGTTAGGCTACCGATACCGCCGCATCTCTGTGCTCTCTTGCCTCTTTACCACAGATCTAATGGCGTCGATCAGAGGGACACGTGTCCTCGCGGCCCCCTGCTACCATAATTCAAAGAGATCGCGGTGGAAATCGCGAAATTCTTCCACGTACACACGTGATCCTGCGCGATTCTGACGAAGGCTGCGACATTCGTGTGTCGCCGGACCAGTAATCGAATCGGACGATTGTTTTATCGAGACAGGTTTGTTTTCATTCGTCTTCCTTCACGTATCATATCATAGCTGAACAAATTTCGTAGGTTTTTTTTTTGAAAGGACGAAGAGTATATTTTTTGCAAAAATGTATAACTTTGACTTAGCGAAGGTTTCGTTTCGTTGGCTAGCTTTGACCTTTTTGTACAATCAGTTGGATGTTCTTTTGGACAAATAAAAGGTAACGTATGTTAGATAGGTGAATTTAATGGATTTAAGAAATAATCACAATTCTTTTTAATTCAACATTCAGCGTCAGCGAAGTCATTAATATAGAATTTTAATAAATTTTCTATTTTCTCTCCGTTTTAATACCGACTTTTTCATAACCATCTACGTTCAAACAAATGTTTCGAATTCAAAGCGTTTCCCAATATGAGATTTCAATCCGATTGAATCTTTTATGTTTTCTCTGTCCACCTAGCATTTTGGTGAACCCAGTCTTTTACGTTATAAACGAAGAATGCAAACATTTCTGCTCTCGTTTCAATAGAATATTCCGTCGATTATTATTCATTTTGAAAGTTCATCTCTATACTTCACTCTTGAATTATATTTATTAATATTAAAATATTAATACTTCCAATATTTAACATTTAAATTGACTAAAATCATTACACATTTAAATACGTTTAATATATTTAATTATGTAACGTATGTATACAAATGATCAATTTCAAGTGTAATTTCACAGAAGCCAAAATTATTTTCACCGAGTGTTAAATATTTCAAACGTGTTACATCGTTGCCATAATCTGCGGTGAAAATTTTCACTGCAATTCGAAACGAATTTCCCGCTGAAGAAATCGATCATAACGATCGTTAAAAACTTGACATCGTCAGCTCGTTGATATTTCGCGAGCATAAATACGAGACGACGATTCCAACAGACATAATTACGCATCAGCTATCTTGGTAGAGCAAGTTGGCAGATGTCCACGAGGAATATCGTTCGAAATGCATAGGCCATCGTAAATATGAATGATGATCGCGATACCGTAAATTATTCTGTCACCTATGACGTTCTGGACATCCTAAAATAATCGCGGGGAAAACCTGTCCGTGCGACTGTTCGCGCGTTTCTCGAAATATATCATCTAACAATGTTAACAGCGAAACGTTTCGCGTTTCACGCGCATACAAAATATAGAACAATGATCTCTCTTGCATGCAGGGGAGCTGTCGAATTTTTAGGACAAAGATTTTCACCAAACAATTTCATTCTATACTTTTTATTTCAATTGTAATTCTGGACAAACGATTTAACACTATTTATACTATCAATTAAATCTATAATGTTTCTAAATAAATAAAAATAAGGAGAAACTTACGGATTTCAATGATACGATATTTAAAAAAAAAAAAAGAAAAGGAACATTTCTTAACGAACAATCATAAATGCTCTCGTTCCGTAGAATAAAATACGATAACACGGTGATACATAAAACCAACTAATTATAAACTTCATCGCGAAATACAATTCGACGCGTCTTAATGATTTAACGAATGTTTAGTAATTTAAGAAAAAAACAAGGGAAAGTTTTTTGGAAATACACCAAAGTCCAGAGAGAAGAAATAAATGAAATTGTAACGTTACATGTTGTTTAAGAAAAAAAGAAGGAACTTCTTTTTTTCGTATGTAAATTGGCTTCAATAAGGATGTCGATAGAAATCGTCAGGTTTTATTTCCAACTACCATTGCCTTTTCGTCGATACCTTTTCATACGTATCGAGTACGCTTCTACATGTTACGTAACTCTCTATGCTTCGATTTTCTAGCTTTTGTTTGAACATTCCCTCTGAGCATCCACCTTGCTTTCCTCTATGCAAAGAATCTCGTGAAACGAGGAACGCTGCTTGTATTTTTGTAAATAAAAATGTCAAAGCGAATGTAGAAATTTGGGTTCGCGTATTCGAACCAGATCGATGGCTTAAGCATGTCGTTAAATTATTTTCTTTACATTCGACAGTTCAATTTAATGGTTAAATAATTTAATATGTTATATTTATTTGATACGCTGGGAAATTTTTAGTTTGCTATTAAAATAGGTCGAAGTGTGTCGTGTGATAATGTTTGTAACCAATTCGTTTTGTGGATCGTTGGTTCGGTAACATTTATGGAAAAAAAGCATCGAAATTCCAAGCTTTGTGGAACGAAAATTATTTCCATTGACTGCGAGCATTTTTATTTTCTATAATCTCGAGATTGTTGAACTTTTTCCAATTAAATCTAAAAACGCTTTTTCAGACGTCTCTCGCTGCACTAACGAATAAAAATAAAAAGCGTCACAGCACGAAACAAAAAATGTCCAAGTCCAATTAAAACTTCTCTTCCTTAAAACTTCATTTCTAGAATAAAAAAAAAAAAAAAATGCACGAGATAAAATAAGACGTGTACAGAATTGAAAGTATCGAACGTTCAAATTTATCATTCGTATAGGAAGTATAAAAAATATTTAATTCCATTTTCTCGTCAAATTAATTATCAATTATAATTGATCAGTTCTGCTCGGGCAACCGAGGTGAACAGACGTGTGCTCCGGTGTAGTGATTCACAGAAGTATTTCAGAGTTAAATAAAATTAACGATTAGTGATAGTGAGGGGAAGCAATGCAGCAGCAGATACCAACAATTAAAATTGCAACTAAAGGGGAAAGGTATTATATAAACAGGTCGGTAGATTTACCAGGCCTAAAGCAACAACAGCAAGATATTAGTAATCAAAACAATAATCAAAAAAAGAAAAAAAAAATTATAATTGATAGAAAAATGGTTAGAAGAATGTGAGAAAGAAATGATGGAACTATAATTAGACCGAGATTGGAATTGACTAGGATTAGAAATAAAATAAAATTTATATTTTGATTCCAATAAATAATCTCTTCGAACATCGATCGTATATTGGTCAAAATATTACCATGAAAATTTCATTCTCTTAAAGACCGTTTCATCGAATTGGCAAATTCATTGTGGGATGGATTCGTAGTCACTTGAGAATGGATTAACGAAAATCGATGATCTTGCAAAGTCGAGTTACCGAAGCTAGTGTGAGATAATAGGTTCAACGTCTCTATTGCCCGCGTTAAATTGATCGACGTCCTCGAAATGAGATTTTAACGGAGTGGGAAACAAAACCAGGCCTGATAACCAATGCATCCACTGTGAAACAGCCGTCCAACAGAATTACTCTCTCTCTATACCACTTTTAATTGCCATTCATGACGAAATTTTTAATTACTCGATAGCGTCGAGTTAATCGTCCTTGATCCTACCAGTCATATATCCCGTGTATAAAAGAAATTTCTTTTGAAAAAAATATTGGTATATTTTATACGATCGATTAATTACACAATTATTTAATTAATTAACATTTGTCGTTATTTCTATACTCAGAGGTAGGATCACAATAGCTATTATTATATTTAATGGATAAATCTATCACACCGTTCTGAGCCAAAAAAACCTTTTATTATAAAAACAAAAGAATATCTTAAACCTATCGATTGTAAATAGAACTATCTTCTAGTTACTATTTCTTGTAACTAACGCATCTGCACATAGATGGCGAGCACGAGTTCACGTTGTCATTTTCAACAACATTACATAAACACAATCTACAGTAATTCTTTGTTCATGCTCCGTTTCAAGAGAAGAAATATTTTCTTTTTAATTCATATTTCGGTGGAGATGTTTCAGGACGAATCGTTTTTCGCTCTTTCGTGTTTCCTTTATAGACGAAAGAATGCTGTTTTAAATGATTTCTTGGAAAAATCATTGACTTTGTAAATCACAGTTCGAATCGCGTATTAATAACGAGAGTAAACGATCGTTTGTTACAAACAGACAGACTATTTGTTAGCTGTTATAATGTTTCTATTCAATATAATGTTATAATGTTTCTAAAACTACCGATGTATTTAAATCAAAATTTGCATATAATGTAACTACACGAAAGAAAGCGTGAACGGTGCGCGCACCTTTAGAAACGTCACGTGACCTAATTTATCGCCGACGGTCACATCTGTTCTGCTTTTCAAATTCTCTCCGCACCAACTTCGATTCATACTTGTCCGAAAGATAAATTTATTCCCACGTAGAAGATCAACGACTCTGACAATCGTCAAATAGCTCGGCGCGCGAGAAAAAATTGCTAGAACCTCAGTTTCCACGTTCGTTCGATCCTACCTCTCTTTTATATCTCGTCTGAGTGCCAAAATTTTCTGATTTAATTAATCACCAGGGAGAACCTTCGCGTTATATAATCGAACTTCTGTATCAAAGTATTTATGATCGCGCTAATTAAAGAGAAACTCGAAAATGATATAATATTGGGTTGGCAACTAAGTGATTGCGGATTTTATCATTACCACCTAATAACAAAATCCGCAGTCACTTAGTTGCCAACCCAATATTATATCATTTTCGAGTTTCTCTTACCCAATATTACAAGTAATATTACAAGTATCTTTATTATTGGAGAAATTGTCTTTTAAATATTAATTTCCCTGACAAAATCCACAGTCACTTAGTTGCCAACCCAATATTACAGGTATCTTTATTATTGGGGAAATTGTCTTTTAAATATTAATTTCCCTAGGAATAGGAACATAGATGTCTCAGTACCTCGTACATCGCGCGAAGTTATTCCAGCAAAAGCACGTTATGTGTATAAGTTTTCACGTAGAAGCACTCAGGAATAATTAATCTTCGTGAAAAATTGTAATTTTGTAGAAACAATATAATAGACAGCAGGAATCGATCTTACGAAGTAACTTTTTTATTAGACGAGTCTGTTGAGTAGTTGATAGAATAGTTTCGAGTTTCAAAGTACACAAATAGTTGCTTCTACCAACCCCGTGAATCGCAACCTTCACAATGTTAACAGGAAGTCATTACACACGATGCAATTGCGCAAGTAGGATTGCGTATCGACCAATTGCGATTCGCTACTCGGCGATTTTTATGCATTTCTGGTAAATATGTATAGAAATACTTATAGTCATTGCCTAAGTAAATATACATAAGTATCAAACGTACGTATTTCTCCTGCAAATAGAACCTGGAAATAATCTAATTGATCTTTGATAATCCCCGATCTGGAAAACGAAACTGTTACTTTGTCCAAAAATTGTCTTTCTTTTACAAATCCGTCTTTTTCAACGATGCATCTTTATACAAACGTGAAACCTAACCTGTCGAACGTTGTGATCTTTATTTTGATAGAACAAAATGGATTATACGAAATTCGATAAAATAATATAATTGTTGTGCATCCATTATTTTCTTATAGAACGAAAGAAACTTTTCGGACCACCTAGTATAAATTAGAATTCCAACTCAATTTTCTCACGTGTGTAAATTTGTATCAGATCAGAATTTTAATCCACGCTACGATCATCATTTAATAGGTGTAAGAAAAATAGCAAAAATTGAAAGAAAAATTCGACAAATTACGGAAGGGTTAGAAAACATTCCTGACAAGTGTCACCATTTCCCATTTCATCTGGAAATCATAAATCCGTGGGAAAACGTAGATCTCTACGTGTATTTAGATAATGGCAGAGACTGTAGGGATTTGAATAAGATGTAGTTTGACGTGAGAGTATATGCGATGAATATAAAGTGACCCTCTTCATACCGTGTCGTTGAAGTTTTGCACAGTATGGTATCGGGATCTTGGCGAGGTAGTTTCCGGGATGAGGAATAGCTTGGGTTAGATTGTCTGCAAATCTTCGCAGCCACGTCCCAAAAGAGACCCTACATATTCTTAAATAACATGAAAAACCCAGTTCTCACTTTTTTACTCGCATACTTGATTTAGACATGAAAAATGTGAAAACCGAAAAAATTGGTGTGTTCGTAAGGTTATGAAAATCTGTATTTTCTATATTCGATACAATTCATCGTAAATCATCAATATTCCATATAATGAAACTGTTGTTATTTCTGTATTTAGAGGTAGGATCACAATAGCTATGATTTTATTCTTTGAATAGATCTATCACACCATTCTGAGCCGAAAAACCTTTATTACATTTTCTTACATGGACTAGGGATAAAAACAAATAAAATATCTTAAACCTATCGATTGTATCTAGAACTATCCTCTAGTTACTATCTACTGTAACTAGCGCATCTGCACATAGATGGCGAGCGCGAACACACGTTGTCACGTTCAACGGAAACAATATTTCTATGAAAGACAATTTTCATAAACTAACCTGTCTGAATATTAGATTTATCTGTAATATAGAGTTGAAGCAAATGGCATCAATTAAAGTCTTGTGCAAAGGAGTTTCAACGCGGAAATATAAACGAAGAATCGCTTATTTGTTACGGGTTGCCTTTCGAATTCGAAATCATGATTCGATACTTTGTATCAGATACGCTTAATGCAGATTCGATTTTTGTCTCTCTTTATCTACCTCACTCGAGGCGCTGCATTTCGATTGTCCAGTTATTTCCAGCGAAGGCTCCACCTTTCATAAAGTCACGCTTATTATTAATCGTCATCCGCGAAGACATTTATTACACCTTTTACCAGAACCAGAATTTTTATCCCCCGTAATGAACACGTACAAGATGTATCCATTCGGAAAATCGGTCATGTTTATCGCCCTCGTTAATTAAATATTCTTGATTATCTTTCATCATACAGATAGAGTACATTTTTATGCATGCACCTATATTGCGTGTGTTGTATTTGACATGTTAATTTATCGTGGAATTTATTTTCGAAATAGAGGGTTGTAGAAGTGATGTTTGTGAAATATGTATTACTTTTCGTTTAGTTGTTTTCTATTATTTCTATTTTTTTCTGCAGAATATACTATTAAACCTGAGACGGACTCGAATTATTAAAGTTAATATAAAATTGAATACAACATTTTCTGAAACGGTAATTTTATTATTTAGATTCTCTAAAATAAAAATTTCAATGATATTTACTGTACTCTCGCGTTTTATTATTCCGCAGAATTATATCCATTACCGTACAGTAATTTCAGAATACGTCACACGCTTTATACTTTTTAAAATAGACAGACTCATAAAACTTTTACTTTCCCCCATTTGTCTCAGAATTTTCCACAAATACCAAAAGTTTTCCATGATATTTTTTCCCGAGTGTCAAAATTACCAAAAAGTGCTATCATAATTCTCAAATAACCTTCACAAAGCTTCTAAAACACTCGTGCGATCTCAGCGCCACCAATTCCAGTTACCAACGGTTCTGACCTAACCTTACAAAAAATCCGTAAATTCGCTTCCTGATTACAAAAGACGCGCGTGAGATATGATAGTGGGAGCATTACGCGTGCACGACATGCGATACGATCCAGAAACTGATCAGAA
Source organism: Bombus pyrosoma (assembly GCF_014825855.1). Classification (NCBI taxonomy): domain Eukaryota; kingdom Metazoa; phylum Arthropoda; class Insecta; order Hymenoptera; family Apidae; genus Bombus; species Bombus pyrosoma. The sequence continues at coordinate 6,698,150 of NC_057785.1, read as the reverse complement.
GTAGGCGAAGAATTACGGTGATGTGCGTGTAACGCGGAATCGCTCTGTTTCCAACGACTGCGGTTGTATCGCGGATCAAAGAGATCGGATGAAACGTTGACAGAAAAATTCGATGGAGAGTACTCTGATCAGGGCGTGAACGATCGCGTATTCAGTGAAAGTGATTGTATCTACCTGTATAAAACAGGGACCTGGGCCGAATGATGGCATATTCGAAGCTGTACTTACGAGACAAGCAACTATGAGGACGTTCATAGTAAGTAGAAAGATATTCTTTAGTGAATTTCTCAGACTCTGATATTTTGCGTGGACGAAACTTTAAAACGACTTGCGAAGCTGCGAGAAATTTTTAGTTGTTTGAGTTAAACCTTGTAATTGTGCAGAACACCTCAGTGTTTTTTGCAAATACAAAATGGCAACATTGGAATTGTGCTGTGGAATGTTACTCAGTAAAATTAATATACAGATGGATACAAAATTTAATAATTTGGTATCAAAAATATACAAAATTTTTATTATGCAGAATGGAATATAAAATCTTTGAAAAAGCAATAATTTTACGTTGAAAATACACGAAATTATAATTATACGAAATTAAATATGGATATTTCGCAGTTCATTTTCAACATTTCTTGGGCGATATTCGCACAGCGACCGCAATTGCATTTAACCCCCTGGCAAACTCAAGAAATCGATACCAGTCCTCATTGAAACTTCAATACTCCTGAATTTTAAACTATCGGCTTTTCAAGTTCCAAAGATTCATTTCTAAAAGGACCGTCATTACTTCCCTGTCCTTCTTGAACTGTAGTTCTGCCTTTTGGTGCCCGCCGCCATTGCTGGCGAAGTTGAACCAGGAAAGCCAGAGAAGTCGAAGAGAGGCGTTCTTCTAGGCACAGGAGGACTTGCAGGATCATCAGGAGGCATAGACCTGGGTTCTGGTACTAGCTATGGCGGAATTTCGGGAGGATACACTGGAGGATTATCAGGAGGACTGGCTGGAAGCCTCTCGGGTGGACTTCCAGGATTACAAGGCTCTCTTAATGGTGGCCTAGTTGGACCTCTGTCAGGAAGCCTGACTGGGGGACTATCTGCAGGGTTAAACGGGGCTGCAGCTGAAGGTGGGATTCGCACTATCACCCAACAAGTGCCAGTCGTGATTCCCCAACCCTATCCAGTGCCCAGGCCTGTCCCAGGTCCCTGGTACGTGAGACAAAATCTGCCTCTCGTCAGGGAAACCTCACTTCGCACACCTCAACAAACCGCACTGACACTCCATAGGTCCGCAGGCATTTCTCAGGCTGTTAGAGTGCCAGTCTCAATCCCGCAACCTATCCCTATTCCTCAACCTGTTCCTGTATCTGTCTTGATACCTGTATCCTCAGGATCTATCGGAGGATCTGGTCTGACTTCTGGAGTCACTAGTGGCCTCGGCTCTGGTTTGAGTTCAGGTATCACTGGTGGTCTCAGTGGTAGCTTCAGCGGAGGGTTGAACACTGGTTTGGGATCCAGCTACGGGTCTGGCTTGACCTCCAGTTATGGATCAGGCCTGGGATCAAGCTACGGATATGGCCTAACCTCTAGTTACGGATCTAGCTTAGGTTCCAGCCTCGGCTCCTCTGGCCTCAGTGCTGGATATGGGTCAGGATTGGGCTCTGGTCTAGGTGCTGGCCTTGGCTCCATTAGCATCTCTCCTGGAGTTGGTTTAGGATCTGGATTGAGTTCTGGGCTTGGTTCTGGACTTGGAACCAGTCTTGGCTCTGGAATTGGCACTCAGGGATTGACTGCTAACCTTGGAGCTGGATACGGAGCTGGGTATGGATACGCTTCGTCTGGTGCTTTAGGAGGAGCTGCTCTGGGAGCTGGTTCTCTTGGAGGTGGGGCACTAGGGGGAGCCAGTACGATCATTATAAAGAAACACTAAACTGATGGATCGAGCAAAGGCATATTGTACAGTTGGCGGTATCCATGTAAATCCCTTTTTTACAGCTTGCGATAATCTTTATATTTTTGTACACTTTGATAAAATTATACTTTTGTACGATACTTAAAGTGTGGCGTTGTTGATCAACCTCTTCACTAAGACGATTATTCTAACATGCTCGTATAATTATAATTATTATGAGAGTGAAAATTATATTATTGTACAACAATTGATTGCAAATTTCTAAGATAGTGTATCGTTTTTTCAATCTCAAACTGTAATTCTCGTGACATAGGATCGCGATGAAAAGGCACTCTGAGATAGTATAGGTACCAAATTTGCACGGAATGATAGGAGGAGGTAGGTTATATTAAAACACCGGTGTATAGACGAACAATGGTAGTTCTTCAAGCCGATTGGTCAACACGGAGCTCATGTGGGGTGGGATTACGTCAGGAACGATCCTTTCACGTTATAACGTGGAGTATCTCCCGAGCTTCCACGCGAATCAGGTCATCGTTTCAAAACCAGGCTTCACCTCTCTATGAAGCTAGGACGAAAATCGAACCCGGTTGTTACCTCACGGGAGTAACGTGAGCAGTCGATACGTTTTCAAGTGCTTCTATCTTTTCAACATTGGAAATATAGATAGCAGTCGGTTATAATTTCACCTTGTGCTTTACTCAACTTTGCTCAACATTTTATCGACAGCTACTGCTGGTAATGCTGGAAACTAGTGTTATCAGCAGCTACCAGCTGTATATCGAATGCAGTGTTCTAACTTATCTACGTATGATAAGTAAATGTAACGTATGACAATATCAAATTATTATTATTACTGAATTACTTCCTGTTAAAGATTGTATAATTTAAAAAAAAAGAAACAGATATTGTTTGACTTACGTATTTTCAACCACCCAACGACAAAGAAGATTCAATTTGCACTCACCTGAAACAAAAAGAAAAGGATGTTGGTCATTTATTACATCAATTCTACGAAACATCTACATTTTACATAAATCAAATTGAACAGCGACAAGGGACAGTACGTCGGCATAAAGATAAATCGAATTCTCGGCGATTCAGCCATTCAAATGAGATATTTTCTGTCATTTGAAGGACGAGCTAAAAGAGATTTCTTGTTGAAACTATATCTGCTACTAAATCTTGCTTATTTTTCCATTGATATCGAGACGAGAAGGATAGAAACCAGAACACGGACGAAATGCGGAAATGGCAGGCACAAAGCCGTTTAATTATCGTTTTTCAGACACCGATGCCACGTTGATTATAGCAAAAAGTGTCGTTGTTCTTGCGTGGTAAATCCTCAGTGTTCTCCTCGATTCTATCGCAGGATGTTCCAATATTCATTCACGGTCACCAAGGATGTGACTCTATATGAGAAAATAGGTCTAAAATACGCAACAGGATCTTTTCATACGAATCGTTCGCATTGCTGACAAATTTTTTAATTCGATTTTCCCGAAAACAAAACGTCGCATTGTTCGAAAAAAAATGTTATTCCGCATTTTCGATTTATCTTCTCTCGTAGAATCATCTTCCTGTTGACTGTACCATAATTACCGGCATACCCGGACTACCGGCAAGCACACTGCGTTTACGAGGCAAGCGCGGAACGTGGTAATTCTTTTTCAGCCGGAGACGGTTTCTCCCGCGGCTTAGTAACGCAGTGCCGCTTGCTGATTAAGAAAGTTTCTGAAAATAAGCAGGAACGTATGGAAAGGAAATTCCAGGTCCTCGTTAACGAGGTAAACGACGCTCTGATGGAACTGCTGATGAAAATTTTTACCCTTCTCTCTCTCTCTCTCTCTCTCTCTCTCTCCCTCTCTCACCAGCAATTTTTCCTGGCAATATGTTTTCTAATTTAAAGCCCATCTGAGGATATAGCGGATTACGAAAGAACTATTATAAAACGAATTCGTGGAATTATCGCAACCACACTTCGCGGGAAGAAGGAGATATAAGTAGCGCAAGTAGAATGGGGACGTGCGTGGTCGGGCATATCGCCTTCGCCTTCGCCTTTAGAGCTACTTCGTTTGTTGGTCTAGTAATTTCTAGAGAAGATTATTCATATTTATGAATAGCAGGGAACAGTGTACGGTAGGCTACACAGAATAAACGTATAATAACACATATAATAAAAATGGAAAATGTAGTGAATAGTATTGGGTTGGAAACTAAGTGATTACCATCTAATGTTTCCAACCTAATATAAGGAAGGAATTAATATTTAAACTGGGTAGAAACATAGCAAAAGTTTGTTTTCAATTAGAATGAAATGCACACAGTATCCATTATACAACGCTATAGATCACGATAAATCACTCTACGCTACAGTGGTAACCGCTATAGCAGGTGGTTTTTCATTTTTGTGAATTTTGGTGTAACTATAACACGACTTTGGCACATCGTATTAATTTTCTCCCCCTCCCCCTTTTTTTTTATTTCTACGTAAGTATAAGATACTATGTGAAGCTTAGTAGAGTAAAAGCGTCGGTAAAAACTTCAAGTAGCGTTGTCGAAATATTTATAGTCGGCAGTCTATTGATATAAAGTTTCAGTTTCTTACGACGAGGAAATAACGTCCATTGTGGGAAGTGACGGTCGATGGTTTTGCATACTTCATGTTCGGTTGCGGTTGCGGAAACTCGGTATACAATTGGTGAATAAATTTGTAGCAACCGTAGGTATCGACTTTCTGATCTTTCAGCTGACTTCCCGGAGACCGGATAAACTTGGATTATTTGTCATTTTATTTTTCCAAAATCTAAATTCGTTCGTGGCTCCATTAGAAAACTTCGTCGCGTAATGAAATCTTCGTTTCAAGAACCAGCGTACAGAAACAACTTTGCAAATGCAACTTTCAACTTTACTTTTCTTATTTTCAACATCCCGAGGCCAGAAGTTTGTTGGCAATGCCCTTAGAAGATGTTTAACTCGATTTTAAATCATCTTCGGGTCCCAGACATCTATTTGCGCAATTCTCGTAACATTTATCCCACTACTTCGAAAGCAAACCTTACCAATAATTACTCACGAGTATCGTAGTATCAAATGGCCTGAGAAGTATCGGCTGAACCACAAACAATATTGAGAAAAAGCCTAAGTGTCGTCAGGCCAAAAGGGTCTGGAAACTTCAATGTGTCGTCGGTCCTTCAATCGAATAGTTACGTGGAAAAAAGACCTACGTGACCATGACCGCGGTCGATTGCGGAACACGTACATGGTGGGGCTATGAGAAAAGACAAAGGGATGCTTCAAGGAGAAGGACGAATTAACAGGCAGTCGTTATCTGAGAGTCGAGTCGTGACGAGTCGTTGCCCGAGAGTCGAGTTGTGACGAGTCGTTGTTACCTGAGAGTCAAGTTGTGACGAGTCGTTGCCTGAGAGTCGAGTTGTGACGAGTCTTTGTTACCTGAGAGTCGAGTTGTGACGAGTCTTTGTTACCTGAGAGTCAAGTTGTGACGAGTCGTTGCCTGAGAGTCGAGTTGTGACGAGTCGTTGCCCGAGAGTCGAGTTGTGACGAGTCGTTGTTACCTGAGAGTCGAGTTGTGACGAGTCGTTGCCTGAGAGTCGAGTTGTGACGAGTCTTTGTTACCTGAGAGTCGAGTTGTGACGAGTCTTTGTTACCTGAGAGTCAAGTTGTGACGAGTCGTTGCCTGAGAGTCGAGTTGTGAGGAGTGGTGAATTGGGAGTCGAGATGTGAGGAGTCTAGAGTTGAGTTGCCGAGTTGTTATGAGTTGTGAACTGTTAGTTGTGAGTTGTGAGTTATCCATTTAGTTGTCTTAGCTATAGCACATTTACTTCACGTTAAATAACCATCGTTTCCTGTTTAATCTAATATAAATAGATCCATTTATCAATAAACATATCATACAGGATACAAATCATTGCAAAGCCCAATTTCTAATATTTCTGAATAAATAATATCCTATAAAATCCTATAGTATTATAAAACCGGAAAATTTAATTTTCAAATTTACGAGGCGTTTACAATTTTATGTAAGAGCTTTCAAGAAACATTCAATTTAGCATTGGCCGAATTTACTTTAGCTCTAGTTTTAATTAGTAGGATTGAAAATTAATCTTGAAAGTTTGCTGGCATTTACAAAGATGCGTATCTATTTCGCGGAAAGTCTGTAAATGTCAACGGCGATACCCGAGCGAAGACAGTCAATTACGTTGATGATGAAAGGTTGAAGGAGATCGTTTCGTCTCTAATCTCACGTAGATCGCGTTCAACTTTAAAACTTGCGGATACTTGATCGACTTTTGTTTGCAAGACAAAATCGAATTCGAGAACTTCTTATCTTCTCTAACGCGATAACTAGCCGAAAATCTGCTGTCCTGCAACTCTCAAACATTCAACCTGAAACATTATTCGTTTCTCTTTCGTTCCCTAAACGTATCTTAAACTCGACAAACGTATTTTCTTAATATAATAATTTTATCGCAAACTTAATCACTCACTTAACGCTATTTACTGACCTAAACATACCTAAACTTCAATTTTAATAATTTCGATCTACAGCAATTTTAATAATCCCGATCCAAGAATCGTATTAACTTCGATTCACCGATATTACAAATTCCCATCCAACAATTTCGATAAACCTCGCCAATAAAATACATCAATAAAGAACAATACATCGTCATTTCGTCATCGAAACAAGCAGAGAAAAAACTAGAAATTCCCCATTTGCAATCTGTTCGAACGTCCTCGATGGCCGAGGTAACACGGGTGTCAGCGATTAATTAATTAAACGGAAACGTTCGCTCTCGAATAGCAGAAGCAGAATTTAACGAAACTGCGACGTACCATCGAGATCCAACGCGGTCACTCGAACAATCTCAGTTCCGGTGTAATCAGATCCGGCTTGGCGAGCGTACCTCGACAAAGACACCATTAATTAACGAATTAAACTAACTTGTAATTACTGAGGGACTAACTTGACACCAAACAGGCCGATTTATTAGCAGGGAAACAGTAGGTTGCAACTAAACAGTTTCTCAACGGCACCTGGATCTCTGTGTCGGACGTCGAGGTGCAACGACGTACAGCTGGCCGAGATTCAGTTTAGCCGTGTAATTACAACTTTTCTTATTAACCATGAGCGGTTCGTTCGCACGTGACACGGTGCCAGGTGCTTCCGGTTCGTCGGAAGATCTTCCCAGCAATTTCCACTAAATAGTCGATCTGTCGATCGCTAATCGAGATAAGCACCGCGCAAGTTGGGCTATGCTTTCAGCCAAATTCTCACGATGTTGATATTCCTCGAGATATCGCAGCAGAATCACTGCAAATTTGCTTGCAATCGAATTTTTACGATTTTGATGTACGTTGGACAATTAGGAAAAGAGTTTCCTATATATTAAATTAATTACTCGTTACATGTGTGGCGGCACTCGACACCACAAATACCGTCACTCGACACTAACTAACACCGGACGACGGTAGCACAGTGGTTAGCGCCTTAGATTACGAACGTTCGGGACCCGGGTTCGAATCCCGGCGCCCGTAGTCCTCCGATTTTTCTTCCACGATTCTTAAATAGAAAAAAAATACAGCTGTACCCAACAGCAGCCAATATCTACTCACATGCAATCGTTACATTTGAATTTGTTACGAATCATCGACTATCATCGATCGGTCGATATCGCGTACCTCGAATAATGAATCACAACGCTCAAGGTTGGTGGAGAGGAGGTTTAACAGACGAGTGTTAGAATAATCTAGAACTGTATTTGCACTTGTTGTATAAACGCGCAAAATGTGATGTTATGAACACGGGCAGTTCTTGTTGACAGTGAAGTATTTCACCCGTATGGTCGATGTCTGATGATGAACTGTCCTCCTACGTTGCTGCTTCTCTCTACCAGCCGTTGGGTTTCGTCTGTCCATCATGCCCTTCCGGCTGGTCCTTTCCCCGGGTTTTTACCTGACCTCGGAGTCATTAGGTTTTCAGCTCGGGGAGGACAGTAATTCGGAATTTCCTAAAGAAGGGAATGGACCTGTCTGTGCCATAAACGAACGGCCACTCAAAATTCCGAACAGAATTCTTCTAAAGATATTTCAACGGTTAGGAAATAATTAAATTGCAAGTGAGAAAGGAAAGGATATATGCATTTTACGATACAGTTGAACTAACGACGAAGTAGAACGGAAGTTGAAAGGGAAACGAAAGAAGAAGGAAATGTAATAACAATGACCGATGCAGCTTACCGATAAAGCGTGAACGTTAGCGACCGCAGCTGATATCAATTTATCGCATGACGTATCACAGTACAACATCGTACTGTGTGCACATGTTAAGGAAGACAAGGGGGTGGTTTACTTGCAGCACCTTCCAACCCCGTACCCGTCTTTCTCAACGTGACAGCACATTCGTGCCGTGTTAAACGATGTATGTATACCCGGTGTATCCGGAACGATATTTTTCAATGTACAATTTTACATGTACTTTACCGTTCGAAGGTACATTTTTAAACGACTCTGAAAAATCGTCCAATATTTTTCTTTCTCTGTGATACCCTTAATATTCGCTGAACGTCTTTCTATCGAGTATCTTTCGTTCTTGTAGTCGACGATAGTGGCGAACGTTATCGTTGGAACAAATTGTTTCTGCTGGTCTTCCAAAATTGTACATTGCGAGCAACCGACGCGCATTAAGCTGTTATACGGTCTTCTTAAGCAATTTTTCAAGCAGTGCAGCGGCACGTGAGCTAGAGGACAATTCGAATCATGTTGTTATTTTGCCTCGGACATACATAATATAATAATAAATAAACTCTGGGCAAAACAATGTCGCTGCTACCGTCAAACAAAGTCAGATTTAAATTTCCTGCTACTCCCCCGACCAGTAAAAATAAACGAACGCGATCGTAAGGTGGCCAGTTTTTCAGTCTCAGCCTCGAGCATTTTGTTAAGGATCAATACACAGTCTTTAGCGATTCAGTTAGTACCAAGCGTCTTAGCGAATTTTCTCTGTATTTATTAATTATTTTAAAATACATTTCACGGTTTCAACGTCGAGTTATCTCGTCATTTAAACCACGCGACCAACCATGCTCTACAGCGGAATACGTGTAAGGTGGAAAAATGTATAAAATATCCGAAATGCAGTAACCGTCGCAATGTTTGCTGACTGAAATCACTGGCCGATTGTAAACTCCAATCTTCTCATTCTTAGAGTGGCAAGTAAGTGATTGCGGGTTTTGTCATTAGATGGTATTGACAAAATCCGCAACCACTTAGTTGCCAAGCCAATAATTACGCTCGTGAAATTGCGTATTTTCCATGAGTTCCTATAGTCCAGTAATCACGTTATACAGGGTCCTATTGCGCTTCGACAAGTATCGAAGCACCCAGTGCATAAGGTAGAACCCACACGCGCTCACACGTGTCTCTGGGTCCACGGCTATGCATTCACAGCATCGCCTACACATTTAAAAAAGCGTGGAACAAGCGAGCTCGATCAGCCACGGCTGATGAACCCTGTGTCAGCCTTTTCTCTGTGTGTAGCGCAATGGTCGGGGGTTGTTTCACAGCGGCCTGTGACTCCGTGCACTATGGACACGTCGATGTGCACACGCGGGGGTGTTCCACTGACAGTGATCAAAGACAGTTGACAGAGAAAGGGGAGTCAGAGTGAATGAAGATGGAGGGAACAAAATGGCGAGAAGGAAGGGTTGAAGCGAGTGGATAACCATACAGCGAAAGCAAGGCCAGTGATAAAGAGGCAGAGAGAGAGAGAGAGAGGAAACAAAAGGAACAGACGGAAGGGTGGAACGATTGGTGGGTGTAAAGGGAAAGGGGAAAGAGGAACAAAAGGGCAAAGTAGAAAATGAAGAGAAAAGAGAGGACGAAGAGAGGAAACGAAGGATCGCAAGAAAGGCCAAAGGAGTAGAAATATCGATGTTCGTTGACTGCGATAGCTACCATAATTTTTAGTAGTATGTCGTGAGTTTTTATGCGTTTAGGGGAAATTTTAGGGCGCAAAAGTGGACAGAATGCACGTAATCTGGGAATTTAGCAAATCTAAATGTCTAATCTAGCGACTTGTAAACTTCACGTAGTGATCGAGCTCGAGAAATTTTAACGTTTAACCCAAAAATTGATCGAACCTAAAGCCCAAAGTGGAAGAGTTCGTCAAACCTGTATATCTTGTTGAAGTAATAACTTGAAGGAAATCTCCACATCTTTTCTTTTGTATATCCGTGACCTGAAGACCGCTGTTACTTAGAGAATAGAATTTTGTGGAACAAAAAGATATTCTAAATAAGAAGAGGTCCATATTATTTGTCGAGGAAAATATTAGGCTGGTATGATTACTAGTTCCTACATGGTACGACTTCTAACGACGCTCTTTTGTTTTGGCGTCCGCCACGTGTTAATTATCTGAGTGTATCCGGTGTGTTCATACGGCTGCACATAGTGGTGAAATACAAAATATAAAAACTGAATCTGTGTGAATCAATTAAACATCGAACTGCGAAACCTATTTAATAACATTATCGTGTCGTTGAATATAAATTTTCTTTTAGATTGCAAGGTCTAGAAACAACAGAGCTGTAAGTGGATTTCTATTGCTGTTTCTTGTAGCCTTCAGCTGCAGCTACGAGGTCAACTTTCTGGTAATGTCCTTTGCTAGAAATATATGAACGTGCTCCCTATCATAGTTGCTTCTGTTGTATTGTAATACTGCAAGAGTGAGGATCTGGATCAGCATACACTATACTTATTTCAATATATTTTTCTATTACAAACTCATCCACTCTATCAGTCAACCTCGACGCATCTGACTAAAGAATCCAATTTCTATCAACTGACTATTTTATTGAAACAAGCCATAGCGTATCATAAACCATGGAAAAAGGTAAGAGAAGAGAAGAGAACGATACTGCCAATAGGATATTCAAGAATGGTAATATTATTGGTTGTACCAGTGGGATGGGAGGAATAAAGAAAAAAGAAAAGAACGAGGCAAAAGGGTATTACAGGAGCGCGGACAAGTACAATGGGAGTCAGAAACAAAAGGAGGATCAAACAGAAGCAACGAGGTACATGGTGAATAGATAAAGGATTAGAAAACAGTAGGAAGTCAAAGAAAAATCAAAGGAAATGGTATGATGGGGAAATAATGAAATTTAGAATTCTCGATGGATCGACGAAAGCATTGTTCGCAAAAAGTATTGTAAAAATATTCAATTGAACAAGAGGCAGAGTTGAAATATTGAAAATTATAATAGAGAAACAATGTTTCCAGAGAATAATATTCCGCGAGATAAAAACGTTGTCCAAGCGGAAATTTTTAAGTACAAATCGCAAATCAGAGTGATACCGCAAATATATTGAAAGAAACATACGTCGAAGAAATATCTTTGGGGGAAAAATATTTTAAAAGATACGTCTCTTTGTACAAATATTTCAATCGTGTATAATTAAGTATACTAAGAAGGGTTTGCGTAGAGATTTAAGTGGAGCGTTGGTTGAAGGTTTGACTAGAGCTTTGGGTGGAGGTTTGGGTGAAGGTTCAGGCTAAGGTTAAGGTCGCGGTCGAAGTAGGGTGTACGGCTGGCTTCGATGCGATTGCACAGTCGGCGAGGAAAAAGAAGAAAATTTCGTACTTATCCGACGAGGCAACTATTAGGTCGTCCGGAAAATTTCTTTCGTTTCGTAAGGTGATAATAGATGAACAAGAATTTCTGTTTTATATTATTTTATCGAATTAGGTATGATCCATTTCGTTATATTTCTATTACTACGTTCGTGCATAATTCGATAAACTAATATAAAACAAAAAATATTGTGCGTCTATCATTTCCTTATAAAACGAAAGAAACTTTCCAGACAACCATCCTTTTTAGCGATCTTATTTTTCGATTTATCATTTTCACTCGCAGAAATATCATTCTTGAAAATAGTTCATATATTTTCCATGTAATTTTACGTTAGGTTTCTACCTTCCCCCCAGCGCCTATTTTTGTAACGTGGGAAATGAAATTTTTGTTGAAGCTTAACTTAATATCCGAAAGAAAAAAACTGCTAACTCAATGGAAAAGAATTCAGAATATTTGCTATTGAAACTAACAAATAAGAAGATGAAGTGGTGTTCCGAGAAAAAAAGTTGAACTTGGACTATGCGAGCCAAAGGTGGGCGGGTGGGGCAAGCGATTGTTTTCCATCGGCGATCGAGTTGAAAAGTTTCAGTGGTTCCCTTTGTTCGTGAAACTCGGGCACATCGCGATAATAAACTCCGTGGCTGTCGTTGATTTCAAATTTCATTAAAAACTCCCTTGGTTCTTAATAAAACCGGTAGACAGCTATATCTGAGAAGTTTTTCGTTGGTTTGTTGGCGACATTCGATCTCATCCAATTACGAATGTCTTCTAAATAGAAGAAAATTCTTTCAACGAATTTAATTAATTGATTCTGCTCTGTATTCAGTTCTACATACATCGATTGCTATTTATTATCGAATTGGCTATAGTAAATTTTGGCAATCGATACTGCGTACGGGTAACTCGACGACAAAGCTGTATAGAGTTATTCACTTTACGCAGACGTGTGAAAAATTTGGAAAACTCGAGGTAGAGTTTCGGCAGAGAGAAAATTTCACGCGCGAATATTTTATTTTTTACTTTTTCCAAGTAAACTGGCAAATTAATATTTCAACAAATACACCGAGTCCCGAACTTTTTATTTTCTTATCCTTTTCACTGACAAGGTATTTTTTTTTTTTTAAATACATCGATCGTACTTTTATCGATCATCTGTAGCTCCCATGATTTGCGTGTATCTACTGCGTGTTCACTAAACGAGAACCTGAATTCTGTGGGAAAATATCTAGTAGAATTATTGGATAAAAATCTGATTGCTAGAAAATTAAAAAAAATGTCCTCCGGTGTAATTTCGTAAAAAAGAAAAGCGTGCGTGTATCTTTCGGTTCTCTGTACGCACGTTGCCTCCGACCACGTGTCTGCCTCGAACGTGACGTTGACCCTCGTAACCAGGATTACGGAACAATCACGTGGTTTCTCGGTCTGTATACCGTTCAAAGTGTGACGAATAAAAATAACGGGGCGAAAATTGGACCAGGCTAGAAGGATTCCGAGATGAAGGTTGATGGAAAAGCTCCTAGGGAGTTTCTCCGAAATTGAGGTTAGGTTTATCGCCTACAGAACATTCGATTGCCATTTGGTAAAACAGATCGTCGACGATGAATGTGTTTGTGTGATTCTATATATCGAACGCGGGAAAGAAACAGCAGTTAATCTTAAAACAAACAGTTTCTTACCTACATTCGAGAAAGATAGGAAAATATCCTGAAATTTTTACGTAAAACTTTGATTTTCAAGCAGTTAGAGTTCTTTTATTTCTATAAATAATTTATTATTTTTACGTCCCTAGTTTTTATCTGTCTCTTTGTGAGATTATTGAGACGTGTGTAATTTTGTGTGCTACACTAGATTAGTCGCGTAGTAGTGACACACATATATGAGTATGAGCGTGTGGAAGTATGTGCGTGCACAGCGTCTCAGATGAATGCAACTGTTCCGTGGGTAATGTAGTACAGAAGATGGCGAGGCAAAGAGAGCGCTGAGACGCGCGCAAATGTATATCGACGAAGATCTTGTTAATCGCATATTAAATAAATCTGACACTATTATTATATCAATTCTAAGTGTAATCTAAGTATCGCTATACATTTATTTCGGTAATTAAAATCCACAATTCTCAACAGAGATACAAAATTTTCGAGGAATTTTATGGTAACGAAGTATACGTTTAATATGGATAGAGATGCAAATGTAACACGATGTAATGAAATATAAATATACAAAATATAGATAGAAGAATTAAGTGATTCAATTTTCCTCGTTCTTTCTCCTCTCTCTTCCCTTTAAATTCTATTCTCTTCTATTTATCTTCTATTTAAAAAGAAAATGTTGAAAAGTAAAAAATTTAGTGAAAATTCCCAAGATTTTTCGGCTTTTATTTATAGCGATCTATTTTTAAATATAAAATCAAAACAATCATACACAGAGAATTTTCAAAATACCACGCAAACGATTAAAAATAAAATAAAATAAACAAGATCGTTTAAAATATAATTCAGTAAAGTAATAAAAATTGTAATATTATTCTCATTGTGAACGATACACACATATGTACAAGCATTTGTTAATGTAAAATATTATCGGAGTAGTCCGGGTCCATGAAAATTTGGAGAAATTCAGATTTCCCAGAAGAGTGAAATTCAGCGATGAACTTCCCGTCGTATTTTCCAGCGAGTTACAGCGTACGTTCGCGAATGGTTTCGCGGATAGGCGAGCAACTTAGACGAAATTCTTCAAAACATCGAGGGAACACATTTCTAAATAGTTTTTCAATAAAACGAAAAGATCACGTGGACCGAGATTTCTTCCGGGAATAGAGGACTCTGGATTCAATATTAAAGCGGAATATGTCGAAACTGCGGAGTGATTTGCAGAGGAAATCACGTTGAATTTCCGTCGACTTTCTCATCCGAGCGTATTTCATATTCGCTTCGAATTCAACGTACTGATAAAGGATCCCCTTTTTGTATTATTCGTTTATCTTCGTGGTAAAACTGAATGATCAGAACAGATCTTCGATCTAAATCTGTGTTAACGAATCAATTTCTCTCTTTTACAATTATTCTTTGTTTATTTAGTTTATTTGATCGACAGTCAAAAAATAAAACAGTCAACAAATGGAACTTTGCGTTTAATAGAAAAATAATATCGGTTGTGTTGATTTCCTTTGTTTTATGATACGCTCCATTTAGCTTATTTGTTCAATGCAAGCGATTAATATGCAACAAATTTATACGTTTAACGAAAGAGTAGAATTTTTAATAAATGGTTATCGAGAAATCTAATCATATGATTTATCCATTGGGAGGAAAATTTAGAAAACGTATTTGCAAATAAGTATGTTCTAAAATTTATAGTAATTCTCACGTGATTGATAGGAAAGGAAGTGTGTCTCGCTTCCAGTTAAAAAGTAAAAAAATGTTCAAAATTAAACAATTTCTACAGAATTTCCAAGATTTTTCCGCTTCTATTTACAGCAATTCTTTTTTTTTAAGTATAAAATATTGAAAACAATCATTCACAAGGAATCTTATAAAGATACTGTAACAACGAGATTGACGCGAACCAAAGTGATTCGACTAAGATAATCGAGTTCGATGTGAAAATAGAGTAAATGAAATATTCATTTCTGTTCCGCATGAATTAATGCAAGACGCATAGAAATGCATGGGAAAGTAGTGTAAGAGAATTTTCATGCGTGCATCACGCGAATGTCTATGGGATGCAAAATGCAAAAAATGCAGAGAAACGTTTTGTCTCTTTGTCTGAGCGGTAGATGAAAATTGAATTTTTAAAGTGGACTGACGAGAAGAAGCGTCGTGTGGCTGGTTTAATTTCAGGGTACACGTTCTCTCGCGAGTTGGGGTTTCTCCTGACGAAGGGGGCGAGAAAAGATTCGAACAGATGGACGTAGAATCGAAGTAAATAATATGAAACGTGCACTTTCTCTGGAAATTCTTGGGAAAATAAAGGTGTAACCAAGTGGTAAACACTTTATGATGATTGAAGAAAAAGGAGGAAAAAGAAAACACTTTCGAGAAATGAACGAGAAAATTAAATACCGCTGCTTCTAAATTTTATTGCGAAGGGAAGCAAAGTAGAGATAATTGTCTTTTTTTTTATGGTTACAGCCCCGGGGAAATTGCAAATTTAATAAATCTGAATATTCGAAACACGGTTTAAAAATCTAAGAATTTTCAAAAGTTCTATTAAAACCCAACAAGTTAGAAAACGTAACAAACATTACAAGGAAAGCATAATGTAGATATAATTTTTTTATTTAAATTTATGGTTAATTCATTTAATTCATCTCATGCTGAAGAGATTGTAAAATTAAAACAGCTAAATATTAAAAATACAATTAAAAAATCGAAGAATTCTTAGGTCTTATCAACACACAACAAGTGGAGCGTCCCGAATAATTTACCCGACCCCTTCATATTCTTCCCATATCGAGTCATGGGGGGGGGGGCTGTGCCAGGCAGATTTAAGAGCTGATTTTTCAGCCAATTATAGAACGAAATTATAGAAACTCTCTTACGGTATCGAGATCGAGATGGCGACTAGTTTCGATCCGGAAATTTCTAAGTTTCTTCGACGAAACAGATTTCGGGGGTTGGCCATTTTGCAGAAGTCGAGGGTACTTGATGACCGAGTCTAATGATAGGCTTCTTGAAGAGTCTTGGAGAGGATTTTAACTAATAGAGCACAAACAAGATTGAGGGGTCGACAGATGTAATTCCTCTTGGGAAATTTGATCGAAATTTGACATTTTCTCGATTCTGGATAAAAGCTCCTATCTAACCCAAGATTCGATTAGATTGCCTTTTTATCGAAGAATGTCATTTTTGATATATACGTTTGGATTATATATAACAATTTTTATCGAAGAATTTTATTTTTGATTAAGATAGGCTTAGATGAAATTGTACAGTGAAAAATATTATTTGGTGAACTCTGAATCTCGGAAGCTCTGAAACACGTTAAAAGACATATGCAAATAATCATGAAGGGCGCGAGGGCACTTAAGGAACCCCACTTGTTGGACATTAATAGGGGATAAAGGGGAGGGTACCGGCCACCTGATGCCACGCTACTGCGGCATCGATCTTCTAATCCAGTGATTCTCAACTGATACTACTTACATCTTTGATATTATACAATATACAATTGTATGAATAATTTGTACGTACAACATACCATAATAATCTCCATTTAAAAAAAGTCATTATTTATATAAGGAAAATGGTAATACTCCGAATGATACAGAAATTTTCCAAATTTTTTTCCAATCGTTTACGAACAGACCAGAGAGTCACTGCAACAAACTACACACTGTTCTCCGCTAAAGATTGCTCTCTGCGGATAAGAAATATTTTTATAAATGGGACAAACATCTTCAAATCACGATCCTTGCTTCTATATTAATTTAATATCAATCTTCCATTTTAAATTCCTATCTGGGTATAACAAATCTGTTTGTATCAGCTGACGATCCACAGCTTTAAAATAAGCTCGTACGAAATAGAAATTCCAAATTTTACTTTCTATACCATACTACACCATCCTATTGGGTTGGCAACTAAGTGATTGCTGATTTTGTCATTAGATGGTATTGACAAAATCCGCAATCACTTAGTTGCCAACCCAATACATTATAACGCACATTTACAAACAAAGTAAACGGCCAAATAAAACCGCAAAGTAATCTACCTCGTTTATTTAACATTTATATTTCGATAGTATAAATATATTTATAAAAAAAAAAAAAAATCTTGAGAACCACTGGCCCAAACTACCCCACCAACGGTCGCCATGGCGACCAGCAATCCCCTTCTGTTCGTGCAAGGAACCACACAGTCCTGTTTCCACCACCTCGTTCAACCCTGGCATAGAAGAGTGACGTCAGATGATAAACATTAACCGTGGCGTAAACGTAACCCCCTCTGCTAAACGTGCACGCTACCCTAATTGGGGGTTGTAACCACGCTTTTTGCCCGCATGGTCAGGATTTTTGACCGATTGGCCGGCTTGAGACTCGGGGTTGGAACGGAACGGTTGCTTGTCAGGCTGACTTGGGGACAGGATCGAGAAAGTTGAATGGTTTGGCTGTTTCATAGGGGCGAATTTCGATGTTTCGACGTCGAACGACACGGGGTGTACACTAATATTTCCTTGGAGAAGGTTCTAGACTTTACTCGATCGGTTACAAATGCTTTCTTCAAGGAATTAGATGGGTCGGATGGAAAATGTCATTGGGGTTGTTTTTCAAACTTTTATCCAGCTTATCGAACAATAAGATTCATTAAAATATCGTTCATTTTTATCTTTCAAGCTGCGTAGTTTATTTTTGGTTCATTTTATTTCTCGTATGCGAATGTCATTTTTATATTTTGCTTGCTGCATAGTTTATTTTTTCATTCCGAATATTGCAGCGTGAAGCTGTTGTTTCACGTTATAAAAACGACATTTTTTAGACTTCAAAGGAATAGAATCCTCTGTATTCCACTGAATTTCAACCGACTACTATTTAGGGGTTGAAATTTTGTATAATTTTCAAACAGCGTGATTTTCTCCCCGCTAAGCGTATCTCAAATATTTCCTCGTCAAATTTTACGACACGCTTTGAACTTGTCTAATTCTTTTCTCAATCCTTCGAGGTTTGAAACTTTTCAGCACCTGGAAGAAACAAGATTTTCGAACGTCTAACGAACAATTTCTCGCGTCCCAAACGTTACTTACCAACATTTTAAGACACCTTTTAATTTCTTAAATCTTCTTTCTCAGATCCTAAAGGGTAGAAATGTTTCAAGTTAACAGCACTTTTTATTGTGTTTTGAATTTCTGTAATTTATGAAACTCTCAAGGGTTGAAATTCACTCAGTTTCCAAGACATCAGACCCTGCGCCTTTTCCTAAGATTTTACGACACACTTTCAACTTCTCTAATTTCCTTCCCAACCCTTCTAGGGGTTCACGTTTTTTAAACGATCAACATTGTCACTGAATTGTTCAAGTTTAAGTAGTTTTGTATATCGTATACGAGTTTGGACAAAATTTCAAGGCAGCAGTCGAACATTTAGCTTCCATAATATGGTTGCGTGGCCGAAGTGAAAATTATACTTTAAAATACAGTTGGAAGGAAAATCGCGTTCTTTCCTTAAGGTACATCCTCGTCATCAGGATTCTCTATGATGTAAATGTCGTCGTTCCGCGTATCCGGCAAATCTTTTCAAGTATATTTTATCGAGTTAAATAAATCCTTTGAAAGTCGAAACACTTCTTCCGGTAACGAAGTTTCCTTCAATCTACAATAAATCTGTTACTTCCCGCTTTCTTTTTTTATTTCAAATTTCTTTGTCCCCCATAAGAGCCCTGAATACGATTTACAGTCGATTGCGAAGGTTTTACACGTTTCGACAAATTTAAATTTGCAGATGTAGATTTCTGGACATTTATTTGTAACTTGCTAATTGTACGAACGTTTAAATACTAAAAATTATTTTCCTCAAATTTCTTTGTCCCCCATAAGAGCTCTGAATACGATTTACAGTCGATTGCGAAGGTTTTACACGTTTCGACAAATTTAAATTTGCAGATGTAGATTTCTGGACATTTGTTTGTAACTTGCTAATTGTACGAACGTTTAAATATTAAAAATTATTTTCCTCAAATATCTTTGTCCCCCATAAGAGCTCTGAATACGATTTACAGTCGATTGCGAAGGTTTTACACGTTTCGACAAATTTAAATTTGCAGATGTAGATTTCTGGACATTTGTTTGTAACTTGCTAATTGTACGAACGTTTAAATATTAAAAATTATTTTCCTCAAATTTCTTTGTCCCCCATAAGAGCTCTGAATACGATTTACAGTCGATTGCGAAGGTTTTACACGTTTCGACAAATTTAAATTTGCAGATGCAGATATTTGGACATTTATTTGTAACTTGTTAATTGTACGAACGTTTAAATATTAAAAATTATTTTCCTCAAATTTTTTTGTCCCCCATAAGAGCTCTGAATACGATTTACAGTCGATTGCGAAGGTTTTACACGTTTCGACAAATTTAGATTTGCAGATGCAGATATTTGGACATTTATTTGTAACTTGCTAATTGTACGAACGTTTAAATATTAAAAATTATTTTCCNTCAAATTTTTTTGTCCCCCATAAGAGCTCTGAATACGATTTACAGTCGATTGCGAAGGTTTTACACGTTTCGACAAATTTAAATTTGCAGATGTAGATATTTGGACATTTGTTTGTAACTTGCTAATTGTACGAACGTTTAAATATTAAAAATTATTTTCCTCAAATTTCTTTGTCCCCCATAAGAGCTCTGAATACGATTTACAGTCGATTGCGAAGGTTTTACACGTTTCGACAAATTTAAATTTGCAGATGCAGATATTTGGACATTTATTTGTAACTTGTTAATTGTACGAACGTTTAAATATTAAAAATTATTTTCCTCAAATTTCTTTGTCTCCTATAAGAGCTCTGAATACGATTTACAGTCGATTGCGAAGGTTTTACACGTTTCGACAAATTTAAATTTGCAGATGTAGATTTCTGGACATTTGTTTGTAACTTGCTAATTGTACGAACGTTTAAATATTAAAAATTATTTTCCTCAAATTTTTTTGTCCCCTATAAGAGCTCTGAATACGATTTACAGTCAATTGCGAAGGTTTTATACGTTTCGACAAATTTAAATTTGCAGATGCAGATATTTGGACATTTATTTGTAACTTGTTAATTGTACGAACGGTTAAATATTAAAAATTATTTTCCTATTTTTGTTTAACGCCATTGAAATTTCTTCCAACATTACGTTACGCGATAAAACGAGTGAAACACAGCGGTTTAGGACTCGAGACGAGAACAGCAGTTCTAAAACTGTAGTTTCGAGAAAATATTAAAGTCGCCTGTCTGAATGGTAGTACAGTAACACGTTTATCGTTTCTACGTTTCCCTTAAACGAGATTACGCCGTGCAATATCGTATCGAAATCTGATTACTTAGGATAGTGGCATAAAAGAAGTTGGCTATAATTCTTACAGCTTCACAGTACGATTAAGCAATGCGATTTACCTGGAATATTCAGCACTTGTTTGGGTTACACGCTTCACAACCTTCGAATCGTTCGACATCGATTTTTACAATAGTCGCGACGCGGTTTCCAGAGTTTACTGCACGTTCACGTTGCATTATTGAAGTTTCCCATTGGAAACGAACACAAAGAGGGATACAAACTCTTTGGAAACTTTAAGGCAACATATCTGAAACGAATTGTTGACGAGCTTAGAGGAAAAATCGTGTTTGCTTCCTTCCCATTTTGCAAAAATAAGTAGCGGATAATACATTCTGATAATAATCGTATCTTTATACGAATTTCAATCCTATCACGGTCTTCTTAGTTTTAAATTAAATTATAAGTAATAATCATAAGTAATTAAGTTCTAGGTAAATTAATTATAAGATAGAATTTCTACGAGTACTTTAATTGTATTTTATTATATTTCATTTGGGCTAAATATATATCTGTATGCCATTTTAGTTGATAAACGTGATTATGAATTACATATACATATGAGTAATTTAGTAGTTTATTAATTTAATTCATATAATTCCTGTGGTTTAATTTTATGACAGGATTTCACGATGAATTTAATGAAGACAATAGGGAAGATGGGAAGGAATATAAAATCGAGTTGTCATTAAATTCGCGCGCGATTTTAAAGCTCTCGTTAATCCTAACAACGTTTGCTCAAAGCAGTTTTCAGAATTATGCGAGCGTAAAATGTAGAACGAAATAAATGCAAACGATGTCTGACTGATGACCGACTGTTTCTACTCGTCTCACGTATTTCTCTTGTTTTCACGTGTTTCGCTCCTTTGTGCGAATCTATTCATTTCATGTTGAGAATCTTCGACGAAGCTTTGTTCCTCAACAATATTTCTACCTGAATCGTGAAAGATTTTCAAATATCTAGATATTCATATTAAACAATTTTTGATATCGAAGAATTTCAAGTTTAGAGATTCTAAACATTAGAATCGTTGAACTCTCAAATATTTAAATAATTAAGCTCTTAAATTTCCCAACCTTTATATTTCTTACTTTTTAGAAATTAGAAAGAAACTTGAGATATAATTTTCCCCTTCTTACTCGATTCTCTTTTCCATAATTTCAATTATATTTCCCTTTGACGTTTTAATTCCAATCTCACTCGACTGGCACTCGAGAGGCAAACAAAATTCAGAAAACATGTTCATTCTAATTGTAATTCTAACCACCGGAGAAACCAAATTTCTTTGAAGCCTCGTTGTTACGAAACCAAGGAAAGTCAACGCAATGTTAAAAATCTCTCTCTCTCTTTCTCTCTCTCTTAAGCAACAAAAATACAAATGGCAAAACGTAAACGAAGGAATCATTAGACGAAGTGTATCACTGAAAGAGGACCAATAAAGTGGGAAAACTGTGATCGATCGCGTGAGAATGAGAGCAAATGGATGGTGGAATGCGTTATTAGTTTTATCCAGGACCGCAGCAAGCCAGGAAATTACGAATTCTAAGCGAGATCTCGCAAACACCGGATCCACGCTCGCGTAATTAATAACAAGCGATGGTTCGTTGCATGCATAATTTCATTTTAACCGTTCGCCGTGTAATTCCCTGGACCAGGATAAAATTTAGCGTGCAGTTTCCACGGTTTCTTTTTGTCCGAGAGGATTTCGATGAGAAGCAATTTGGTGGACAGCGGAAAACAGTCTTTGCTGCTGCAAACTTTCCAAGTCGGAACGTGGAAATAAAACGATACAATGTGAATCGGAAAGTCACTCTGTATATAATGCAATAGTATCGAACATCGCTTTCACAGAGATTTCGATGGTAAATTCTAGATATACGGACACTTTCAATTTGAAGAATATATTTCATATATTTGCATAACTTCGCTCTATACCAATATATTATGTAATATACTGATAGTAGTAGAAGTAGTTTGTTACCTCTACGAGGTTACAAGACTTCCCCTTTGCGTTTTGACTAATAGACAAATTTCAATTTAGTAAAATTATTACAATGCAATGTAATAATGCTAACCGTGTTACAAAATATGTAATTGTGATTTATATATTTAATGTATCTTCGTATAAATATATTTTGTGATCAAGTTCGAAGCTCGCGATACTTCGACACCTCTTTAAACGCTTCAGTGCCTCGATATACAAAACACTGCTTTGACTCTGAAAATTCTTTTCCCGTTATAGAGATTGTCTTTCTTTTTATAATTATTTTAATTATTCGTATTAATAGCAATTTTACCGTGACTCAATCCCAGAGGAAGTGATTATTTTTATACGGTGGAACACGGGTAATTCTATCTTTTTCCGAAAACCACCACTTTTTCAACAATGTGTGGCTCCTCCCTGTTTCCTTTTGAAACAACGTCGCGTCCACGGAAATTCGATTTTCAACGTCCGATGGTGCTTCGACTACTGTTTTATTTCTTTCTCCTTTTTTATTTTCTGGGTCGAGTTGCCGCTTGTTTTTCGTGTCACCGAAATAAACTCGAGCAGGGAATTGTTATTTTATTTTCGAAGGTCTACAAACACAAAAATAAAAACAGGCCGATGTAATTGAATTAAACAGAAATTCTGTTATTCCTCTACGCACGTACATATCTCCAAATTGTACGTTTAATTCGACGGTACAAACTGTTATTACCTTTACAATAGACCGTAATTACCTTTAAAAGCGGATTTTTTCATAAGGATACGCGCACGGTATTAATTAAACTTTCCATTAATGTAAATTTTATACGAGAAAAAGATCATTGGTTTTTTATACGAACCTTTTAGTTTGCATATTACAGAAGCTTAGTTTTTATAATACGAAGGTTCTTCAGAATAAATATAAAGGAAGTCTTTTTTATGGAAATGTCTATTATGCTAATCAAAGTTACGACTAGCCTTACGCAGAAGCAAATTACTTATTATTACTGCTGTATTTCAATTCTCGGAACATCACAAAGAGATATTAACTTTACGTAATTATGAATTTTTTTTTTCCAGAGATAATTTAAAAGAATCTTTGTTTTCCTTCTGTAGAGACGTGCATTACCTTAATGAACCTTTGATAAATCACAAAAGGGATCAATTATTCGTCCCTAATAATAAAGGTATCAATTAAAATGACCGTACAATGGACAAACGTTCTTTCGTCATTTTAAAGCAAAAGTTTACATGACAATTTTAATCAACGTGCGCATAGAATTCAACCTTAATTACCCTATACGAAGTACTGCTATATTCTCTTCAATAAAAATTCTCACGTAAAATGAATAATATTTCTTCCAATGTAATGCTGTTTTACTCATTAACAAGCTTCATTAACATAGCATATACGACCATACGTACATCGACTGCATAGAAGGCGTTCTTCGAAACCAGATCTCCTGGAAATTGTCAATTACACAGGAGTTGATTTTATTATTAAAAATGAAGCTTATTTTCTTCGCTGATAATTACTTCATTTAGAACGTTTACGTTCGGTCTGTCACTAGTCTGTCACTCGCGTTTAATTCGTCCATGGGGAGGAAACGGGAGACATTCAACTTGCCAGCCTTCTAGACGAGCCTGCAATCGCAAATGTAATTGGATGCTCGGTAGAGATAAAACCGCGTCGTGTTCGTTTACTTCAAACAATGAGAAGAGCAGAAAGGGAAGAGAAACAGAAGAATCTGCCTTGTAAGATCGTCGTTGCAGAAAAACAAGCATCTTCGGTTACAGATGCATCCGTCCTTTCTACTACAAAGATTAAGAGTTATCTCTTTCATTCTTGGATCGCCTTACCAACATCGCACTTCGAGTAGTCGCGTCGTTACACGAAGCTGTCTCGGTTAATAGAATGGACTTCTTGAATGAACGAAGCAATCTCACTATAGTTCGTAAACTGTCGTAGTGACAGTTCGATTTGGTCAGCTTCTTTCGGATTTCCAGCAAATTTGCGAGATTTGTTTGCAAGATGAAAAGCAGGACAATACGACGGAGTAGAAAGTGGATCGCTATCGAGAGAAGGTAACAGAGTTGAATACATTTTTCTTCTCATTTTTTTTTTTTTTTTTTTTTTTACGACTCTGCTGTCGTGTAAAGGACGTGTTCGTTATTTTCTCGTGTATTTTCGAGAGGCACGAGAGAAAGAGGGTGGCGAAGAAGAACGTAAGGATCGAAAGGGATAAAAGCACGGTCTATTGGGAGATCCCTTTGTGACGCGCAAGACTCATGCATAATACGTTAACCAAGAAATATTGCATAATTTATTGACCTTTCACTTTTCTTCCTGCTATAGAAAATTTTAATCATAATCGTAATGCTGATTCTCTGATTTTTAACATTTCCCGAAACGTCGAGGAAATCTGAAGAAGAATTCTGAAACTCTTAGTCGAAGAAATTTCAATTTATCCATTTGTTTTATACTGCCACGAGAATTACATGGTCGCTTTATTTCTCTCGTCTATCGTTTGCTCGCAGAACGATTCTATACCAACCTCTTGCTTGGCTAGCTCTGTATGGGAAATATTACATGATTTTTTGTACCTCGATTTCCCATAGTCACGAACGTTGGATTGATTTTTATTAAGTAACCAAAACCTAGCGGAGAATGTTCTGTCGAGGTTTGTCGGCTAATCCGTCCTTGTTTTCCTTCCATTTCGCCAGAAAATTGGATTGGGACTTGGATAGTCGCGATGAAGGTGGATCATCGATTGACTCTATACTATTGTGCTTGCGGGGTTTTCCGGTAATTGAAACCATGTCATTCTTGTCTAATTTACCGGTAAATTGCACTATTGGCTATCTTGCAAGCATGTCTCACTTCTCATTGACTTGTACTACTTACGTGTTTCATACAAATAATTCTCTCGCTCTTGTTCTTAGTCGAAAATTTTCCTCTTTAAAAATGGGATACAAATAACAGATCACACACACAAATTTGGGAATTTATATTTTGATTAGATCTTCTATTTTTCAAATTGGTAGAATTTGAAAATGAATTATGAATATTTCAATAAAATTTCGTTTTAGAATTTTATATGCAAGTTGGCTAGTTGGAAGAGTGTTAGTGCACTAGTATATCTGTAAATGTGGAAAGCATGGCAGGCCAGTTGAAAGGCTGATGCACGTATGCGTGTTTGAAAATGTAAAACGCAGAGACCGTGGCCATGCTATCCAGGCTGATTAAACGTAGCTATGTTCCCCTTCTATCGCATTCTCCTGATGCGGATAAATCGCGATTCCAGTGAATGGTTTATTATACGATTTTATTTCCCAACAATTTAAATATACAAAATATGATAATATATATAATATAGAAGCTCCTTGTAAAATATGAACTGAATTTAAGATACGGCAATAGAATATGCAAATTTCTTGATAGTGAAATACGAATTAAATGCAAAATATTGTCATTGATCGAAGGATAAAATTATTTCTCGAGATTAAAATTACAAATCGAAGGCGAATTAAATTGCGAAACGACGAAGATTAAAATTAACATTCTTTACGTAACAGAATTCGTTTTATTTCCTTACTGAAAGTTGAACGAAATTAAATTTAAGCTGGGAAAAAAGGGAATGACGAGTATTTTAATACGATTTATTTGAAATTGCAGCGAAGTATATATCTTTCCTCTAGCGACTTCGAACTAAATAAAAGTAAATTCGCAAAAAATTCACAGAGCTAAATTTAGAGTCAACCGCGTTCGAAATACTTTTTCACGTTTTAAGTAGAACAAACTTAAATTAAACCAGTCAACCGAAAACTAAATAACCTACTTTCAAAATGGATAAAATTACAAAATCCCTAATTTCATATCGAACATAAATATATCCATAAGATGAAAATTACGATCAAGCATGTTCGAAATATTTCTTCTACTACAAGTGGAACAAACTTAAAGTAGATCAACCGTAAACTAAAACTCAACTCACGTTTCTCCTTTTCCTATTAATTTTACATTATTCCTGGTACAAGTGAAACATTTAATAGGCCGTTTGAAATGTAACGACTAGAAGTTTCACGCGCCGTTTCGTGACTAGAACGTTCACGCACGATGTCGTGACTAGAGATGAGTTAGTACGTGTCAGGTAGCATTAAATGCACGTGTAGTTAAGTGAGAACTTGTCTCGACTCGTGCTGCTCAGGGAGAAGGTTCCACTGTCTATAAAGGCCAGGCCTGCATCGGAATCGTTTCTTCTCTTAAAGTATGTAGGTTACCAGTGACGTCATCGGCCGCCCAGTGACGTATGCATCGTGAAATATGCATCGCTGCAGCGATGCAGGTCATTGACGGCCGTGTACCTTTTGTGAGCAAATAAATTTCCAGGAAGTTAAAGCCCAATTTTCGAATAGTTAGCCATGAAAGATTGGGAAATTGGTAAAACAATTGAAGATTGCTTTTTCGTTGATGAAAAAATAGAAATACGTATGAAACATTGTTGAAAATTGTTAGTATAAAAATTATATATTGCGTTGCTGGTTAAGGGCTCTTCTCTTTTTATTAAAATTCCATCAATTTTTGGGTAGATTCAGACAGATTGGTCTAAAAATTTATGTTTTTTTTTTTTTTTTGAATGATTAAAAGTTGATCTACTTTTCACGGAGAATCTAGATTTACCTGGAAATGGTAATTGTTACGTTTTAATTAGAAAATTTGTGTCGTGTGTTAATTTAGAGTAGAAATTTAATTAGCAGTTGGATAATAGTTTGCCTACGATTGAGCAACTTTTACTTGCGACGTGTTTTCAAGTAAACCAAGAGTCGTGTCATTATGTAGGCGGGAACCATGTCCGACCATGTACGTCCCACTTCTACTTGTCCTCGTATTCACCACTTATACTTCGCGAACTATTATCGACTGGTACTTTAACAGTAAATAGAAATATAATACACCATTAATAACGAAGAACAAATAATAATAACAATTTCTCTTCTATAAAGATTTTAACATCTAAAATTTCGAACATCTCTCAAAAAATCAAATTGCCTTCGTTCTATTGAATTTGCCGAATTTTACATAAATTCATAAAAATCCATAATTAAATAAGTAATAATAATATAATAATTATATAGCAATAAAAATTCAAAACGTTCAAAAATCTAAAATTCAAGACAGGCCATCTGTGTTCCGACCGAACTTCGCATAAATACAGTAATTGCATCATATTAATAATTTCCACCATTTCCTAAAAATTCTACGATCTGAAATTTCACGCATCCCTTAGAAAGTCATCATCGTTCCAATTGGATGCCATCGAACAAAAGGTTCATGGAAAGTTGGAGTGAAATGAAATCGATGGTTCGTACATAATCTCGGAACGCTCGGCGCCGCGACGCAGCAGTCCGGACGCTATTAGCATGACTGCCGGTATCAAATATTAGAGACGAGAGTGTGCACAGTGGGAATCGCGTGTGTAGAGCTTTCTGGAAAAGTTATGGGTATTAACCCCAGAACGGAGCATCAGAATTCCCGCCGCGTGTCTGGGTTCGATCCCATTTGCAATGCAACTTTAAAGAGGAGGAAGCCGCGCGGCGAGCACATTCATGCGCATTCATATAATCGTTTATGCTAATGGATCGACTGCTGCAAGAAACAACACGTCGCGTG
Organism: Bombus pyrosoma; assembly: GCF_014825855.1. NCBI lineage: Eukaryota > Metazoa > Arthropoda > Insecta > Hymenoptera > Apidae > Bombus > Bombus pyrosoma. The sequence goes on along the minus strand of NC_057785.1, from coordinate 6,669,914 downwards.
CCATTAGGGGACCTACTTGCAAGGGAACAACTGTTCCATTGTTTTAATTCCGATGTAACGACGTTGTTGCGGCTGAAAGGAGATGAAGATTAGGTCGTCCAAGTGACACGAGACAGTTTGTTGTCTTTAGAACGAGAAATCGTTGGAATAGGCGTGACTATAAAGCAAATTGTCGTGACTATAAGGAGAGGTAGCTGGACGTGCTGTTTGCCGCTCATATCGCTGGTAATTTTAGCGAGATCTTCTCGTGTACCGTATGATTTTGGTTGTTTTGGAATAGACGAAGACCTCACGTTTTTGTTATAATTATTACAATTGTTATAATTATTACAATTGATTATAGGTTTTGAAATATGGACGACTATATGGTGAAATATTTAGTATTGACGTTTGCTGATAATTTCGTGAAGCTTTATAGTTCAGTGGATATCGAATGGATATGTTCAGTGAATATGTTCAGCTTGAATAATTTCAATTGAATTATATGAACACTGGCTTAAAGCTAAGCTTTACTTGATTTGAATGATTAAATAACTTGAATTACATACACAATAAATTAATGACTGTATGGACATATATGAATATTATCATATAACTGTATAAACTCAAGCATTAGGATAAACACTGTTGAAGTAATTACTTGAAGAAAAACTCTACATCTTTACTTTTGTATATCCGTGACCTGCAAACTCCTGTTACGAAGAGAATAGAATTTAGTGAAACAAACAATTCGAAATAAAAAGAGGTCCATATTATTGTGCCGTTGAATATAAATTTTCTTTCGGATTACAAGGTCTAGAAACAAAAGAGCTATAAGTAGATTTATATTGCTGTTTCTTGTAGCCTTCAGCTACGGCTACGAGCTTAACTTTTTGGTAATGTCCTTTGCTAGAAATATATGAACGTGCTTCCTACCATAGCTTTTTCTATTGTACTGTAACACTGTAAGGTTGAGCGTCTCATGGATCAGCATACACTATACTTATACTTCTACCTTTATTTATTTCAATATATTTTTCCATTACAAATTCATCCACTCGTTGCTCTATCAGTCAACCTCAACAAACACGAAGGTACAATAAAACAGTTCATATCTGGAGTACATTTCACATCTGGCTTCAAACGGAACACGCGTAAAGAAAGAAAGCCAGTATCGAGCCATCTACTCGACAATTGGTTTGAAATTATTTTCCTTCAGAAACTTCTCTGGTTTCTTCGCTTAATTAAATACTTTCCAGATAGTCGAAACGGTGCACAGTGAGTCGAAGGAACTCTGAGGTTAATTGCGTTCTCGCCATTTATTTAATACTCGACCTACATGTGTAAAAGCTCGAGCTTTCAGCCGCTAATTTATCGCACCGCGGCTCGTTGTCTCTAATTGCCAGCCAGAGAATACGATCACCCTGTGTTCTCTCTTTTTCTTTTTTCTTCCGTTTCGTCCCTCGCGGCATCGTTGCTCCGCGATTTATGACGCGATGCGTGTTTTATAATGCGGTGGGAAGAGAAATCGTTGAGAATATTTCTGTCGCCGTGTTCTGGCTGATCGACGAACCGCAATAAGTTGCGACAAATTTGTTTCCCACCCCGTAGATAAACTTTTTTCCTCGCAAACGAGTGTAAATTGTTTCGCGTTGTTCCGAAGCTGTCCGCTCGCGTCGACATTGATTTTCGAATATTTTTGGCAAATTTAAACTTTTGTTCGTTAAACGCTTTGATAGAAAATTCTAATTTTTCCGGGGTTTCATTAAAATCGTTCTAGGAACTCGGCGTAGAAACAAAATTTTGTCAGCAATTTAAAATGTTATAAATTTACGCTGCTGTTTTAATGAAAAACTAAGGTCCCAGTCACTTGTTGAACTTCGGTTTTCACGGAACGGTTGCGACGCGCCATCGAAATGAACTTCGCAACAGGATTAAGCGACCAATCATGCAGGGCAACTTCGTTTGCTTCTGGTGCATGCGAAAATCCACGAGAATCGTTCTCCAACTTGTAACGCCCGATGAATACCAACGTACGAGGCTGTAATGGGAAGTTCTCAACTGTCCGTATGATTTTGTTATCGTGGAATTTTCTACAATTGGTCGCTTTCGAAAGCTTCATTGACCGGAGCGGAATAAAGTCATTGCGATTGAGGCGGAATTTATTTTCCAAGCAATATAGATCGTTAAAAATATGTTGGGAACTAGATACAATAATTAAGGATCAAATTTCAAGTTATTTAAATAGTTAAGGATAAAAGCCTTGCTATCGTGACTATTAATATATAGCAAAGTAATGCGTGACAATGACTTAACTACGGTCGGAGAAAACTGACCTATGAATCTCTAAAAAATGCGAAAGTGTGTCTGAATCGTTTCAAATCAATTAATTTAAATCTTCTCATAGCTGAAATAATAGGAAACGAATGATTTTCGTTTACGTGGGAAAAAGATTTTACTCCTAAATCGCATAGGTTGGCATTCTGATTCGATTCGTTTCTCCGCAGGCAAGTCAACTCGAATATTTCGATGGAACTATGTTCGAAGTACTGAAGAGAGCCTATTAAGCGAAGAACTCCCGAGTATCGAGAGGTAGGAAAGCATAGAAATCGATTTTGAGCGCTCCTAGCGCGAATTATTGATCTATACTACTGAAAGCTCCGAGCAATTTGAAATTAAATCTTTTCTGGTAGCTGCTTTCTGGCTGGTTAATTGAACTCTACATACAACATCGGTTTATCCGATTTTTTATTGCACATTTGTCGAAAGAATCAAGAACGTGATTTATTCGTTTAATTCAACCTCAATGGTTGACTTATACCACTGGAACCCCCGTATTTTAGCTAAATTGATATTTAATCGTCTCTTGCGCGGTACAGACTGTGATATTCAGTGAAACTCGAATGACACGCGTGCTTTAACTATCGATATCAGCTTCAGTTTCGCGGCTGACGCCTAAATTATCGATTCGTACCACTGGAAATCGTTAACCGGGCACATAATTCCAATTGGTTAACGGCAAACGTTTTATGCGCGCGTTAAAATCGGCCGATATACAACGACTACGTTTTATCGGGACTAATCGATCCTTCATCGAGATAATATTTCACGGAAAATCAGCAACATTGAAAAATCCTTATCTCTGGCTTTGAGTTTTTTAAGATAGATGATATTCTAGTAGTGGAAAAGCTATCATCGGATATTGGAACGTACGAAATAGAAATAAAAAAAATCCAAAGTATTCTTTGGCTGCCATAAAGATAGAGAAACACGTGCAGGGTGGATTAAGTTTAAATAATTAGCTAATTAATTAGTCGATTTTAATGATTTAAAATCTTGCAATATGAAACATCAAGTCAGGGATGAATTACCCTCTGTTAATTAATTCCAGTTACATCATTAAACCATCGCGATTGTTACCTTCGATAATATCAATAAGTCAAAATAAATGAAACAATTATTTGCACGCGATACAAATTCATCTAATTTGAATAATACTATCAGTCGTATTATACGAACATGTTCGCCGAAGAACTTGTTAATCGAAGAAAAGCATCGCTGATTATCATACATTAAACTGATGGGACTGTCAATGTCGTTTTTCAAACGGAAAATCAATTCCACCCCCTAATAGAAATTCGCCTAATCGAAATGATATTTTCCTACGTTCTTGTTAAGAAGCAAACCGTTCTTGAAACTTGAAATTCCCAAGTTGAAAGAGGCAAGGCTATTGTTTATTCGAGCATTCGCGGAGAGACGCTATCGCGAGAAAGCACGTCAACGGGAGTCGTAAATTCCCGCTACGATTAGATAATCCACGCCACGAAATGATCGATCCCCCGATTTCTGTTACGATAATAGGGGCGTTTCAAATGAGTTTGCACTGATTTAACACATATCAATTAATGTTTATTCCAGCAACTTTGTAAAGAAGATATAAATTGATAAGGTATAATTGAGCTTCGATTGATAGCCAAAGTTACAATGTGTAGCACGCGACGTACGCTTAGCTTACGGTGGGTGGGTCTAACGCATGGGACCATCGGATTTGTTGATGACAATTTCGGTTAGGAAAGTGAGGGCAGTAGACCTCATTTGCTTCTGATTGGATAAAAGAAGATTGGTGGACTAGGAAGGGTCTTGGCTGTCCTCGATAGAAAGTTGCTAGTGGGAAGCATCGTACGTGAGAAAACTAACTTTCCCGTAGTAAACAATGAACTTTAGAAACGATTGAGTAAAGAGTTGTTTGTTCGGTCTGAAGGACCTTAGCCAGAAAATGCCTGAGATTTATGATAGGTCCTTAAGACTATTGAGGGTACGCAGTAAGCACGTGCGGACATCTGGTTGTCATCTTGCCGGCGGTGTGTGGCGTGATCTAGGTAGGGTGTCGCCAGACGTAGCAGCTATCATCGTACGTTAAGAGGCAAAACTGGTGTGTTAAATAAAAATTCTCGATTCCACCCCCGCAATGGGAAATTATGTAACCAGAATAATGACTTTTGTGAACATTAAGAAACACACAGTATCTGAAATAGAAACCAGAGCGGCGATTATCACATTACCGGACTGCGGTTGGTTACGCGAATTTCATTTCTTTTTTTTTTTTGATTATAATTAAAAAAAAATGAAACTTGGGTAAAAAGATTGTTTATTAAACATCGCAAAGAGTATTATATATACTTTAAATATTTTAACCATTTTTGCATATTGCATACATTCTGTGTGCATTTCCATCTCCAAACTTGCCACAGGTACATGCAAATTCATCGCCTACGCGTTACAAAGCCAAAAACGTGTACTCAACGAATATTCCCCCACCGCCTATTGTAAATCCCTATCATGATCTCAAGAAATAATTACTTCAAACTGATTTCCATGGTTATCCCATTCAATTATGACGTAAATGATAACGTCCTTGATGAGGGTGGAATCGACAGAAAGCAGGCCGCCTGATAGGGGTGAAATAATGATAAATAGAAGGATTCCGCGGGTGTTCGAAATTTAATGAGAGGCCAAAGAGTAGAAGCGGAGGTATTAAAAATTATATCGGGCATTCCGCTGGAGAGTGCTGCATCGTTGGAAAAACGACGCGGCAAAAGAGATTGGAGAAAAAAGGCTGGAACAGGGGTAGAATTCCTTGAGGGACGTTATCAATTCTTGGACGAGTAATAAAATGCTAAAAGCGACGATTATTAGTCGACTGCCGCTGTTTATGTATTTATGGAGAATTTCGAGCAGCAAATGTCCACAGAATTTATATTACGCGAAGGAAAATGTAAAATATAGACAGTGTGTGGTATACGATATGACAGATGTGGATGTAATGTGTATATATATATATATTAATAAATATACATTTAGTAAGTAAAATATATAAAACATGAAAAATAAAATAGATTTTATAACAATTGTGAGATAGGACATATCTTTGCTCGAGCTTTACTTTTTTTGTTAGTGTTTGTAAAAATATAAATTTGCCTAATTATCTATAGTATAATTGTCATTTATAAAATTCCAGGAATATTTTTCATCATGATATTCTTGATCAATAAATTACGAAGATTATTTAAAAATATCATGACAGTTTTATATTGAAGAAATTTGAAGGCGTTCTCAGAAAATTATGGAAATTTATTTGAAAAATTCCCTGTACCTTCTGCAGCAAATATCATTTCTCTATATTCGATACATTAATTTGAAAAACGCGAAGGATATGACAAACTTGTCGGATCAATTTCCAATTGCGATTAATCTGGTATTTCAATGTGAATCCCTAAACCATCTTGCTGCTTTTATCGTATCGAAAACTCTGCTTAAGGGTTCAGTTTCAAATGACAAAAGATTGAAATTACGGATCACGATCAATTTCTCAATCTCCGGTTGAATATTTTACAGCTCTACTTTTATTTATAGGGAAACTTTCGTAAGTTCAGAATCGTATAAATTGCAGTCTAAATTATTCTGAAAGTTATTAGGGATTTTCCAGGTACTGTACGGAGAATGACGAGGTTTGCCGGTGTAAAACGTGGTCGTAAAGGAAACGAATTATTTCTAGCATCTGCCTTTCAATTAATTGCTGCTGAATATCTTGTTTGAGCCACGTGTCAAAACGAATGTTCAAGAGAACATAATTATCCGCGGAGTTTGCATCGTGGAAGTCCAGTCTCGTCATCAAGTCAACTTATTTAATCACGAATTTGAAACTTGGCTCTCCTTTTCGCGATGAATAGGGCCAATTAACGGGGCATCAAACTTCCTCTGCAATTAACGCTGATCTCAATTAAAAGTCCTCCGTTTCTAATTTATAGGAAACGATCTTGTTCATTGTTCCCAATTTCAGCGGAATATTTCTTATATTTCCGATAGAAAAATTATATTCAATGGAGTTGAAAATATTTCTTCAAAATACGACGATAATTTTGTATTTAAAAGGTTAAATTTGCCACGTATTATTAGAAACTATTTATATAGAAAGTTGAGGAAATTTATTAAAAATCGTTCTGTATATCTTTACCCTACAAAAATTAATGTACTAAATATAGAACATCCGATGCTTATTATAAAAATGTACTTTATCGAGACACAGAAAGCGTTCCTATTGATATTTTTTTTAATAAAATTACGTCCAATAAGGACTAAGAATTTTTTCACATCGAAAGAAGACGTATTATATGTATATTACATGCTGCTAAAAACACCGAACCAAGATTACTTCAAATAAGCCGTCATTTCATCCATACTTGAAGAATTCTTGCCAGAGATATCGAAATTTCCACAAACCAATGGCTGACAGTACGATTCTCCATGCTCTCATCCATAACTGATCTAAAATCATCCCCGTTGGCAAAATTCCCCGGAACTTGCCGGTTGTAGGCTCGTCTGTAGCACGGGATAAACTCGGTACACCGATACTATTGATTTTGCGAGAGGTGCAGAAAGAAGGGCGGCGGAGAAAGTAGAGGGTGAGCGAGGTCAACCCCCTTTTCAGGCTGGTTCGACATAAAACAGGGCTTTTCCGGGCTTAGGCTGGTTTATCCTTTAACGTTGTTCCTCTGCGGTAAACCGAGTCGGAAAAAATTGATGTTTAACCCTGCACTCAACCTCCCGTGTTCTTATTTCCGACTCCTTCCATCCTGGTGGAATGTTTCCTCTGAACGTGGAGTGCAAGGATCCTTATTTCTTAATCCCCAATTTTCTATGTCTATAACTGTCGTGGTAACTTTGGAGATAATATAGCAACATAGAGAAGCGGAAAATTTAGGAAATGGGAAAATAGTAGGTAGATATAAATAAGAAAATAGGAAAATATGGTAACTGGAAAACGGATGCTGGGAAAATAGGGGCAAGAAAATAAGAAAATAGTTAGTGGTGAAATAGTAAAATATGAAAATATAAAAGTAGAGGCTAAGAAGATAGAAATTGCAAGCCAAAACCTCACATTGCTAAGAAGCAACCAGTACTGAGCTGCCGTGCAATTTAACTTCCTCGCATTTCCAAGTGACAAATTATTCTCCAACTTATTCTTTAAACTGTCATTTGGATAAGCACTTTGAGAAATCGGAAACCATTTTGCAAACAAATATTCATTTTATTCCGACCTTCTCGTCCTAAAATCCTAGAATCTCAGCAGCAAAGCCCTTTGAACAATTTCTCCGCTCGACCCAATTGCTGCAACTACCTCGCAGGGTTCTTTTGTCTTGTACACACTGTCCATTATCGTAACACGTCATCCAGTAAACATAAAACACAAGGCGAAACACAGAGAAGTATCCAGAGCGTGGAATCCCCGCGAGATTTCACGTACCATTTGCCACGTGGCTGTTGCTTTACGACACCCTAAACGGAAACGATTCACAGAGAAAAGTCTGACCGCCAGAGAACCGTGAACATTGCCACGTGGATGACAGTTGAACGAGCTCGTTTTTAAATCGATTACAACTTGCTTGATATTACGAAGGGATTTTCGTAAAGAAAATAACGATAACTGGCTCTTGCGCTTTAGTTTAGGTTCATGGAACTTTGGAAGTAAAATGTATTTTTTTTTTTTTTTTAAATTGATTGGAGTGACAAAAGTTTGATATTTGGCGAAATTTAGAACATCGAGGAATGAAGAAAGATCAGGGAAGGAGGAAATAAATGATAGTATAAGTAGGAAGGAAACAAAAATTTCGAGTGAAAGGGAAATTGGTAAATGACACTGGAAAGTAAGAAAATTGGAAAATGATGCTGGAAAATAAGAAAAAATTGGAAAATGATGCTGGAAAATAAGAAAAATCGGAAAATGATTGTGGGAAATAAGAAAATTGGAAAATGGAATTACAAGACAAAAGAACTCTTTACATTCCGGTCTGACAATTTTCAATAATTAAAGAAGTGATTTTTGAAAGTTTCATGTTACATTTACTTCCGATTAAATATGCCATCGTTCGCACAATTACACGTTTGAAACGCCTCCTAATTGATATGCGCTTTCCACTTTATCGTTTGTTGTATATTTAACGGCGTTTAACGTGAATTTCGATAAAAAAGAATGACGAAATCGATCGATCGACACGAAGCTCCTCGACTCTCGATGTCGTCGTGGCTACGTTCAAACGAAATTACAAAATTGATGGAGTAGACGGGATTGAATTGTGATTTCCGCTGAATCTGTTGAAGCTGCTGCGATGGTTATCTGAAATATCAAACGTTAATCGCATTTGGATCTCCTCCAAAATTAAACCCGTGTTTTTCGCCAACATGTGACTTACTTTAACCAATCGAGACCATAAATGAAGCTCGACAGCTCGAAACCTACCCTATTTTCGTACTGAAATAATGCGTGTTCTTAAGAAAATTCACAAAGATTCATCTGTCAGGTAAATTTAGATCTCCTTCGCTGGAAAATTATTTTTCAAAATTTAAAGAAATCTATTCGTGGAATTTATGTTCCTCTAACTTAAATATTGTACTTCTATTTCTTCAAATATAAAAAACGTATTTTTATCTTCCAAGGTAAGTAAACAGTTTTATATCGTACATATCGTTGCATTTAGGCATAGTTTTATATATTTTCTAATATTTATAATTATCATCAACGCATAAATACATCTGCAGTCTAAACATCGCTATGCTTTTGATGCGCGAAAATATAAAGATGTTGAATTTCAAACCAGCGAACGAAATTGTTCAGTTGTAACAATTATGTTTAACCAGTATAATACACTAGAAATGATTTGATTATTTAGTTTATCTCACGCTCCATTTAACTTCTGGCTAAATTCTGAATTCAACTCTCACTCGGAATTTCTTACTTTGATAAACTCTCTCCGATTCCAATTCTCAACTCGCAACTCAACTATTTGAGCATGCGTTTTCCACAAGCATTTATCCTCACCTATGTATATGTGTACGTTATCTCTTTGTCTGCTTTTATGTACTTTTCACTCGATGCAAATATTCTTAGAAAACACTCAGCCACGTTCATCCATAGCTAGGATGATAAAATGAATTTCAAATCTCGCTAGACAAACAAATAGGAAGATAGAGGAATTGGAACATCCAGAGATAAGAAAATAGAAAAATAGGAGAATTTCGCTTAGGAACAACAAAGTTCCCGATCACTCCAATTTAATCCAATTTCACAAAGCTCTTGTCACTCCTCCAACATTTCACTTACTTCGATTTCCAGTATCTCCAATACTAAAATCTAACATCCCTTAAACACCAATATTCTACCAACCCAGGTAACAACATCACGTGACTCATCCACAATCCGAACAACCACAAAGCAGCCGTTATGGCAGACAACGAGGGCGCCGTGGAAGACGAAGAAGATGCAAAATCCGGCGTACCGATCTCCGAACACACGCTTAAAAGTCCATCCGAAGCTGTTGAGAACATGGCAGCCTCAGAATATTGGAAAACACCATCAGCTGCGTCATCGATAGCTTCAGAAGTGGTATCCGTAGCACGAAATAACGCTCGAGGCTCTTCAAATGCCCAATCCAGCAGGAGTATCCAAGAGCCTCAAGAGGAGAAGCTTTCGAAGAGCCAGGAAGAATTTAGAAGGTCTCAAGAGATCGGCCTAAATGACAAGAAGCCATCTTTGGACGAATTAAGCAAAGACAAGGTCCCTAAAACCACCAAGATGTATCGACAGTGTCATCGTCGATTCAGAGAGATCATCGGCAAACGCGAGCTGAGGAACGTGGAACTAGAGAAGCATCAAGGTGATCTGAAGAAGAGATTGAATATTCTGGAGTGTTCCATGCCAGCTGTGATGGTCTGGAACATGTGGAGAATGAGCCAGGGTACCTGTGTTCCTGGACTTCAACGAATCATGGAGAAACAGTTTGAAGGTCCAGCTTCTGGAGAAGTGTACTGCCCCAGCACACCTAGTAGGCACTTTGACTGTAGAGTGAGGGAAGTTGAGGCTGAGAGGAAACAGGCTCAAAAAAGAATGCAGGATGCCAAGGCTCTTTGTGCCGAGAAGGAAGCTGCATTAGAAGATAGGAATAAAAGACTGGAAGAAGCTAAGCAGTTGCAACAGGAGATTAAGTTAAGGATTGAACAACTGACTGCCGAGGTTCAAAAGCTTAGAGAGACTGCTGCTAAAGTGGAGGATGATGGGCAATGTGAAACTGGTTAGTTGAGAATTAAACTCAAACGTAGCATAACTCAAACAAACTATTTACGAAAATCGAAAAGCTATTTGAAAGCCTAGAAAAAAATTATTTATGTAATATAAAAATATAGTATTAAATTCTGGTCCTGATCGTTCTTTAAACGAGTTTTTAGAGACTAGTAAGAAACCATCTCATAGAAGAAATAGAAAATTTTAATATAAAGAAAAAACTTAGATATTGGTGCGAATAAAATAGAAATTCTCCCTCTCCTTTTTAATTGGGAGACAAAGTAGGCATAACTTCGTCCAAAGCTAAAATTAAAATCACATGTAGGTGAATGTGGAATAGTAGAGTGCAAGAAAAAATGGTTAGAGAAAGTGCCCAGCTGCGCGTCCATCAAGTCAAACGACATCGAATGTCTAGAAAAGCTGCAACAGCTAGCAGAGAACGAAGTGTACATGAAAAGAAAGATCGCGGAACTGGAAAGTCGTGAAGAAGCTTACATGAGGACCCTCCAACAAGCAGACGAATTATGGTGCAAGGTGGACGCTGACGCAGCCAGTACCGCGAGTGCCTTACAGGAACAATTACACATGAAGACAACGGCGAATCAACAAATGGCTGATCGAATTTGTCAACTAGAAGACGTAATAGAACAGTTGAGGAAAAGGCTGGCAACATGCAGAGGCGAATTAGAAAAATACATGAGCATAAGCAAGATAGAGGCTTTGATAGGCAAAGATGATGACTTTGCCGACGTGCTTGAGAAGGGAATACTAGTTGAAGTCCCTCTAAAAGACAAAGAGGTTGGTAGAGTTGAAGACCTAGCAGACGTTGACGATGTGGGTATCCTGGTTAAGGATGACGTGGTCGACAAAGATATTCTAGCTGTGGTAGAGCTAGTTGACATTGATCTAGAAGCCAAACCAGATATAGTTGATATCGACATAGAAATGAAACCTGATATGGTAGACGCTGCCATGCGCGTGGTCCGTGCAGACCTTATAGGCGTGGATGACGCTCAAATGGCGATCCATCCAGACGATTTTGCCTATGAGGATGAAAGACTGAGGCAAGCTGAAGATTATTTGGCAAGAATAGGATCTCTTTCGGAGCTGGACAAATACGGAGATGACTATATCTGTGCTTCGGACTTTATTTGCAACGACGTCGTGCTCTCTGAAACTGGACTAACAGAGGAAGAGATGATTGCTTTGAACGAGAATCGTGTTACACCACAGGAGTTACTAGAAAAATATGGTTGGAAGTTTGATTTGGCAGAACTGATGGCTCAACAAGCTACTGTGGAGGATGTGAAAATTCGGGCACCGGTGACTGTTCCACCTGTTGAAAAGGAGCAAAAAATTGAGGTTCAGGATAAAGAAGTAGAAGACCCTTCAACAAAAGTAAGGGTGACTATCGAGGAAACTATGGCTATTGAGGAAAGTAGAATTGAAGAAACTCAAGCTGTAGAAGATATTGACTCTGCCGAGGAATATGAATCACTAGAAGACACCGATGCTATTGAGGAAATTACGGATGTGGAAGAAGCTATCCAAAAACCTAGACCTGCAGAAGACTTAGAAGCTGTTGAGAAGTATGAATCTGTAAAAGACGTTGAGTATACGGAGAGAACTGAACTTGTGGAAGACATTACACCTACAGAAGACATTAGACTTGTCGAGGACATTAGACCCACTGAGGAGATTAAACCTATTCCTACAGAAGAAGTTGAACCTAGACCTGTCGAAGAGATTACACCCGCTGAGAAAGTTGAGCCTATACCTATAGAAGACACTACAACTGTAGGAGAAACTGAATCCAGGCCTGTGGAGAGACCTATTGAAGAAATTAGACCTGTCGAAGACGTGAGACCCTTCGAGAGAGCTACTCCTCTTGAACCTACCATAGTTGAAAAGGAAAAACCACTTGTAGATGAAAGGACAGATGTTCCACCAAGCGATGTTCCAGAAGAAAGAATTGACAAAGATAATGTCCTGGTCCCACGACAAGAGATGTTATTATGGCAGGATGACGTGGATACTATTCGAACGACAATCGCGGTACTGCTTACAGTATAATATTTATTAAGTTTAAGAAGAGAAATTATTCGATATAATTCTTCTCGTCGTTCTGAAATATAGAAATGTCCTGACTGTGTGGATGTAAAGAAGGAAGCTGATCAGTTAGCTACCATGATGTCAGCGTACACTGGAGTGAGTATTATAGATCTATCACTTAAACTTAATACAGAATTAATTATTTATGATTTAATTTAAAAATAATAAAATTGTAATGTATTTTAGGTTAGATTCGATTTTATATTATAAAAAGTCACAATCGTATAGACTTCATATTCGATAAAACATAATCCAATTTCGCTACAATAAAAGTTCGATGTCCAATACTTCTTCAGCTTCATTAAAAGTTATTATTGTGATCCTTTCTAGATCGACGTGAAAGAAATAGTCGCGGAGCCGAGACCTCGCGAAGAAGCAGTCGTGAAGATACACGAAGAGAAACTTCGTGAGAGAGAAATTGAAGTACAAACGAAACCAAAAGTTGCTGAAGTAGAAGTGACTGCTGTGGCAGAAGTAGAAGAAAAGGAAGTTATAGTTAAAGTTCCAGAAAAACCTGAAGAGCTGATCGAACTTGAATCAGAGTATCCTCTCGAGCCACCAGCAACGCCATCGATCTCTGGTGTGACACCTCAGGTAGAAAAAGTCGCTATGCCAGAAGTGGTGCAAAAACTGGAAGAAAGTACTACGGTTGCTGCTGAAGAAACTCCGAAAGAAGTAGTAGAAGAACTTGAGAAAATGCCAGTGATTCCTGAAGTAGACGAAGATAAATATCCAATAGAAAAGATTGAGGAAGAAGAAATAATGAAAGAAACTGAAGAAATAGTGGTAGAAGAATTACCAAAAGAAGAAATCGAAGAGAAGGAGGAAAAGAAGCTTCCAGAGATAGTCGAAATCGAGGTGAAGAAAGATGAAATTGATATAGAAGTCGAAAAAACAGAGGAAAGGGAAGAAGAATTGGTTCCTGAAGAGGAAGAGGAGATTAAAGAAGTGCCAGTGGAAGAGATAGAAGAAATTGAAGTTCCAGTGGAAGAGATAAAAGAAATTGAAGTTCCAGTGGATGTCAAGGAAGAAGAAATATATGTGGAGATATTACCAGAGGAGCGAGACGAAGAGTTAGTTGAAGAAGAGCTAGTAAAAAAAGAAATACCTGTATGGGAGGAGCCAAAGGTGCTTACAGAAGAAGAAGGAGAAGAACTCATCTGTACCTGTCCTCCTCCGGTTAGTATCAAAATAAATATTTTTTCAATTCTAACGGGCCTAATTTACTTGCATGGATCCTCAAAATTTATAATCCTCAAAATCTAATCTCAATCGTTTTTTTGCAGCCCCGCAAGAAAATAGAGATCACTCAAACAGAAATTACAAGAATCGAAACTGTTCAAGTGATCACACAAACAGTCGTAGACGTCGAAACACAAACGACGCCAAGAATAACCAGACAAGCTCAACCGCAACTAGTGACTATTACGAAAGCTATAGATCCTGATTCAGCCACTATGGAGCAACTGTTGAATTACAAGCAGCCTTTGAAGGAGCGAATAGCGGCTATGGCAATCACTGAAAGCTCACATATACACAAGAGCACATCCTTCCACGCGAGCGGAACAGAAATTGGTGATCGTCCTCCTTTTGTTCAGGATCCTGATATTCTTCGTAGCGCTTCTCCTGGTCCTCGTGGCCCTCGTTTTGTTCCTCCTGGACCTGTTGGCTTTCTAGGTTCTCCTGCTGGTCCACGTGGCCCACCTCCTGCCCATAGTCCAACTCGTAGCGTTCCTCCAGGTACTCAAGGTCCAGTTCCACCTCACCATTCTCTCTCAGCTGTCCTCCAAACTCTTAGAGCTGAAGGAGCTCGAATGAAATCGGATCCAGAAAGGGAACTAAGGTCCGTTTATTACGGTAAAATGCCTGGCGAGCTAGATCAAGGCAAATGCAACTGTTGTCAATGTGGCAAAACTATGTCCACTCCGTTACAAGGTCCTAGAACTCAAGTAAGGCAACAGCCAACATTGCCAATATTGAAAGTAATACCAACCGTGCCAGCGGCTAAGAAGACTATCAGCCTGAGTACTGATAAGACAGTGCAACACCAGAGTTTTTGTCCAGAATGTAAACTGAGGAAGCTCCAGCAGGCTCTGAGAGCCCAGGATCCTCTGAAAAGAACTACCAAGAAGCCCACAAAGGATCAAGAGGTTTGTACCTGTGCAATTCAACTTGGAAAGGGCTTGCCTTGTTACCAGAAGATGAAAAAGAAGTCAGATCGAAGCTGTATGGTGAAGATCCCTAAAGCCAAGACTGATCGATCAAGGATAATAAAAGATGACGAGCAAGATTCAGTACGCTGTGCTTGCAGCGGATTAATAGAGACCAAGCCTGGGGTTATGAAGAAGGTGCACTGTTCTTGTGGTGACCCTGATTGATCTTCATAACTCATTTTTTGAAAAAGTGGTAGTGGAAAAGGATCAGAATATTTTGTTAAAGAACTTGTTTAGGTGAGAAGGGTCTATCCAGTCATATGGCAAATATAATAGAAGGCTATTATTGTTTATTTGTTTATTTAATTAATTAAATTTATTCTACAGCCAAAAAATTCATAATATTATTTTGCTAGAAACTTGGAATATTTAGGCTCATTTCTATAATGTTTCAGAATTGGCTATCGATGCCGCTACTTGGAATAATACTTGTCGATTTCTGGAACATCTTGGATGGATAGAAGGAGGACATGATTCATTCTGGACGCATTCATCGGACGAAGAAACGTCCACCAGAGGCTTCTAACTGGCTGAACAGAAATATAGACTCAAAGATGGATGCGACAAAGGAAATGGTATGTAATTTCCAATAATGTGGCCAGTTGAATGGTGCTCTTTTCAAATCAATAGTGCTGGGCTATTGTACCAGGAGACGATAGTCCTTTCATCGAACCAACGCGTAATAGGATCAATCGTCAGCACGAAATTAAATTTGAGATTATCCAACTGTAAGAAAAAAAAAAGGAAATATTTGCTGCGTCCATTGTGTCATGGTTTGGTATTGTTTTGTGATCGTACAAAGTGTAAATTCGTCGGTCTGTACATATATATTAAATTTTGCTTGTCTATCAGAGCGTTTCCAGTTGTTATGTTGGAGATTTTATTGGCTTTTAGCCCCTGCGATTTATTCTATTGGATTATCTAATAGAATATTTGAGAGCGAAAACATTTTTTTAAACGTTACAAATTATTTTTTCTCTCTACCTTTAAAACATTATAATTTTAGTAACGAATATATGTACACATATAATTAGATTACAAATGAAATGAAAGAACATTTATCAACATTCAAGTACATATGTATAAATAAATTCTGCGTAATACATAAGATTAGGAAAATATTTTCGTTGGATAATATATGGTTTTACTGATCTGCATATTAATAGTGAAGAAGATATTAAAAGGAGCCCAGCAGGAATTTCAGTCGCGTTCGTGATTCACGAGATTTCGTTACCTCGTACATCAGATAGATTAGTTGGCACGAACCAATTACAATTTGTCATCAAACCGAAACGAATCGGTTCCAAACGAATTTCTGTTCAATCGGGTGATTCATCAAAAACAGGAAGTATCAGACGTTCAAGTGATTCATTGATCCTATTTTCGATCAACCTAAAAATTATATTATGCGCCGTTGTTAACTTAAAATTTAACTCGTGTTCAATCAATTTAACGTGGATTAATATTTTTTAATCATTCCAATTATTCTATTTTCTAAATTTAGTAAAAAAAAAAACCAACTTCAGTCAGTGGTGATCACAGCAAAATAAGAAACATTTTCTTTGATATAAATGAGGCGTGAGGAATATTGTGATTGTAAAAAGGATGCTGCAAAATCAGCTAGACACTGTCTAGCTGGAGGCAGCGTTTCAATGGCTGCCTGACTAAACAATCAATACTGCGAGCAACAAGTAAAGCATGACGAAAGGTCAACGAAATATTATCTAGCGCGATAAAGCTCGATAAATGCTTCGTCAAATCGGTAAATAAGCTCGCAATAAAGCTGTGTACACACTAGCAAAAATGTTTTCTAATTATACTACGTTTATTTAGATAGGCAAGCATCAGAATATCGTTTTATCTTTATAAACTTTAAACATTTTTATTAGAAAAGTATTTCAATGTTTAATCAGTCTTTCTCAATATTTAAGCCTCTTAAGAAAAATGAACTAGAAGATTTGGATGTAACAGCGTAATCTTTTATTTTCTCTGAATTAAATTTTTTTATATGAGACATCATAAAAAGATATCCAAAATAAAAATGAAAGGAATGAATATTCCGTTGCATATATTTAAAAACTTCACATTTGTTCTGAACGTTTGTTTCGTTTCAAGAGTAAGAAGCCGTTTATTACATAGTTGAAGCTCTGAGCTTTTTATAGGGGAACTGGTAAGATTTAATTTTTTAACATAAGATTTTAAGATAATTTGCGGAATATAAATCATACTCTAAAACCAGTTTATAGGTGATTGCATTTTAATCGCCAAATCCCATTGCTTGCTCGGCACACTACCGGTAACCCAAACCCAATTATCTCACCTCAGTTGTTACTGAAGCTATAACACAATAAGTAGCCCAAAATTTATTTCATTAAACACTAGATTTATAAAGTTGTGAACTACCTATGAAGTATGTATAACGAAGTATAATCTATTAATTTTGTACACAATTTAAAATCTATCGAAACGACGAGTTTTATAGTTTCAATATCCAAATCAATTGAAATTACGAGCACAGGAATAAATCAGCGAAGATCGAAACGGTAAATGTAAAATCCATGAAAATGACAGATATGCCACTTTTATTTAAAAATTTAAATTACAATCTAAAATTTCTCTTAAAAATCTCTTTTAAATCGGACACATAGCAAAGAATTAGCCAAAGTAAATGTTTCGAATCCGACTGTTTACCTGCATCTAAACCAAACTCAAGTCACGTACTCACCGAACGTTGGCCAGAGTGTGTCTCCTGGACCTAAAATTGTGGTAGCCCCGTAGCTCACCGATGCTGCCCTGTTCGGCCTGCATCCTGGCCTGTGCAGTTGCAGCTGCACTGGCGATCACGTGGTGCTGGTGAGTCGGTGCACCTGTCGTGGTGATGCTTCTGCGCGATCGCCAACCCGTTCTGCTGCCACCACCGCCACTTGGGGTCGGCGATTTCTTCTGATATGGTCTACGAATCACCACACGCCAACGAGTTCCAATTTTATGTCTAGCTTTTGGCTATCGCGAGTCTGGGAGACGTTTGCTTGGTCAGAGATCACGCGCTCCTCCATTCGACGACTCTTTCCCTTTTGGATATTTTAATTTATTTCTTCCTTTACTTTCCAATGTAATTTGGGATCAGTGAGAGATTGGGATAGGTAGGATTTCTCTATTTGGTATTCGAATGATATTTGCCGTTAATTCGTGATGAGATTAGTAACAAACCATTGATTATCAATGGTAATCAAGTTAGCGATAAACCTTGTTAGTGATAATGAGGTCACTGATTAAACATCACCTTCATGAACTGAACTAGATTCTTTATAGTGTTCACGATTATTAGTTTAATAGATTGTTAGTTGTTAGTGATATATTGGTGCACTACGACTAATAATTATGTTAGAAGTTAGCCATAAGAATGTTAGTGATAATGAGGTCACTGATTAAATATCACCTTTATGAACTGAATTACATTCTTTATAGTGTTCACGATTATTAGTTAGATAAATTGTTAGTTGTTAGTGATATATTGATGCACTACGATTAATAACTATATTACTTTATGACACTGATTTGTCACTCTGACTCTGGATACTTTTAATTACAGTATTATTCTCATCACACCGAAGTGTAGTTTGCGTCAAATGGACGATAAGTACAATTTCAACAAAGTAAATCCCCTATAAAAGGAGGGGCCAATAAGAGCAAGAAGAAAAATATTGTAGTTTAAATTTGCATAACTAGGCTTCAGATAAACACAGAGGAAGAACGTCTATTTGTCAGTATATCTCTTCCTTAAGAGATCTAAGAAACCCAAGGGATCAATAAAATTGTTTACACGAAAGAAACACAGAAATGTCGTGAAAGCAATTCACGGACAAGCTATATATACATATATATCTCGTATTTGCTTAGAAGTAAGAGGATTCCCGGGTATTAATGCAACCGAGGCCCTCGTTGATTAAAGGATCGTGCTCGAGAATGCATCGATGTGCCCAGCACATTCATGAAATATTCATGAACACCACGGAAAACTCTCTGTTGCGTCTGCCGATCGCTGTTAAGCACGTTATGCAAACGTTTCGTACAAACAACTCTTTGCGAAGAATATCAATCTAACCTGGACCGATCGTTTCTGAATTGTCAGCGACGAAATTTCACACGTCAGATCTTGTTCGCGCTTTAATTTCTTTCAAGACTGTCAGGGAAGAGGAATTTATGCAGTTAACCTCACTCTGAGATAATGCCAGGGGTCTAGATAATCAGCAAAGACCTGCAATGGAGATACTCTATTTTTTCGAAGTTCTGATAAGGAAGAAACGAAATGGGATGCAGTCTCATCATCTATCTGACCTAGTTCTGGCCTTTAAAAGTATTCGAAATTGCCTCGGTCAATCGCTGTTAAGGTTAGGAACTTAACCTTATCCTTGCATGACTTGAACTGATCCTGTGCATCTGAAGTTTATGCGAATTCAACGCATCTAATGAAATACTCCAGCTTTTTCTTTTTCCATGAAATGTATACGTGACAGAGCTGTCGTGGAAACAACATTTCCTCTTCGAAGAACAAGCAGATGCTGGTAAACACTATAAACCCGAGTGGCGGCATCTGTCATGCTAATAACGTGACTCTATTCGAGGTCGACATCGAATTCAACGTGCAAGCACGTTTCATGCGTTTTGAATAAACACGCGTGGCCGGCGCTCGGCAAGAGTAAATATTTCCATTGCAGCCTGGCTTCTCTCTCTTAAGCTTCGCAACATGGTGTTCTAAAGGGAGACAGAAAACTTGGTCATCGGCCAAAAAGTCTCCGTTAATCTCTGTAGCTTAATCGTCTTCTGAATGAGACATCTGTCTAAACAATAACGCGCTCTATGTTTTTTCAAATTGCTCTATAAATGATGTATACCTATTTTTGCTGTCATTTTGGCATCATGTTTATACAGGGTTTGATATTTAACTTTTCAGGATCAACCAATTTATCATAGTGCTATAAATACACTGATTTCTTTAAATCTCACAAAAATTATAAAATGTAGATGGTGGAAACGACGACGAGGAAAATATCAAGTCAATCTTTGAGATTCTTTTTCGTAGATTCGTAGATTCTTCAAACATCTCGTATGCTTCTTCAAACAAAATTGCAAACTTTTCAAAATATAATTTTACACGGATTCCTGAACCTATCTCGAATTCAACTCCCACCAATCAAAACCCAATCAATCAGAGGTGCAACTAGTGCAAAAAATGTTAAAAATGATCGACCGGTTGTGTCTGTGTCTCACAAAATGTGTCGCATTTTCGACAGTTAGCTCTGCTCGTGTTTTACAAGGTCATAATCGTTAGAAGATTAAAACGTTTCCAGTTTACCTCCGAAATTATTCGAATCGCTAATTCCTAAAGCAATCTCCTTTCCGAGATATTCTCCTTGGTTTAATGCGGTTATTTCCGTCAATAGAAGCACGAGACTAACGCGTGAGTGTTTGGTACAGCATCAGACGTTGAGCTATCGCTCGTTGTGCGACGCTTTTCGACGCCATTATCGTGCAGTTGCACCTGACACGTTCCATCCTCAACTAGGGTGACGACGCCACGTCGTTGTCAACTGGTAAATGAGATAACATCGAACCTGGACGCAAATAACCACGTTTATCGGCGTGTGCTTTGATTTTCGATCAGACATCAGGGATTCAACCGCTGAAGAAAGTACCATTGCGAGGATTAGATGGAATCCTTTGAAGCATATTATGCTTTCTGAGAATGTACCAGTCATCCTAATTAAAATGAGGAATTTCCGAGAAATTCTCTTCCGATAACGTACATGTTTATGTGTGTTTGTCTTCTGCAGGTTTAGAACCATTAGGCACGTAGCATATGTAGCGGCATCTAAAAGGGGAACGCAGTAATAAGTTTAAAAAATTGTTTTGCTAAACTTGAAGTTTATCGCTGCTGAATATCCTAATAGTGACATCTAAAACCAAGAGATGGTACTTTGTTTGAAAAAGGAACTTTTAGATGTTCTTAATGTCTTGGACACTTAGCTAGGGACATCTAGTGTCATCGAAGAAATACTTTCCCACTTTAAGCTAAAGCTTTTTTACAGACTTTTCCATTTAGACACTTTTGCTCGCTCCATAAAAAGGTAGATGAACTGGTGGTCAAAAGTTTGGAACTTTCTATATTTTAGTATAATTAGTGGGAAGCAAGATGTTTTTAGCTGGATGTAGGAATAGTTTATAGTTGTAGTCATGGACTAAAGTTCTCCTATCACCGCGATCGATTTTCTCTGGTACTTCCAACGCAGGCTCGCAACATCAACAGGTTGCAACGCGATGCGAAGTGAAGCAAAGACACGAGAGTCTCTGCTGACTCAAGTGTCTTGAGTGCATTAGCCCATATCACCAAAGAAGACCCAAGAATAAATTTTCTTGCGATAGAAAAATTTAGACTGTGGTTTTACGACTTAATGAAACAAGAAAGTGAACGTTTAGCCTTACGATCCAACCATCTACTATTATAGTAAATGAGCGACCCTAATTTCTATATATAATCTGATCCAAAGGTAATGAAGTCTTTCATTGTAACTTAAATTGCTAGCCCTGATAAAAAGGAAATGAATTGCTATGAATCTTGAGCTAAAAACCCAAATCAAACCTGAAGAATCTCATTTTTGGTTTGAATCATATGATCATCGTTCACGTCAATTAGTTTCATTAACACGTCGTTAATATAATATTCGTACCATTCTCGTAAGACATGTTCAACACAGACATGGCACGTGACACAGACCAAAACTCTGTATAGAGACTGTAATTGCAAAATTCTAAATAATAGAGAACCAGTTTCTTAGAGCTTGAAAATCCAGGCAATATGATGTGAGTTTAAACACCATGAAAGCTTCAACTTGATGGCAACATTTGCCACGTCCATCTACATCAACTCGTCTGTTTATTAAATCCAGTCTAGCCTAATACCGCCGCGTGAATCTCGCGACTGACGATGAGTGTGACCCAAATACCAGGATTCAGTCATCCATCCAGTCACGCGATGACGCAGGAGCGGACATGCAGAGGGAAATGATACCACAGATTCTGAATTCACCCGAGGAAATGTAGATGGAATACTGAAGTTATGGCGTAGCCTGGCTGGGATTTGTTCAGTCAGGTTAGGAATTCCGGGTGCTCCAGACACCTGTGTCTATTTAACTTGCAAAACCGTACATTTAAGTACCACTCTTAAACAGATACATACGAACTCGAGATTTGAATTTATCGAGAGAAATACATTGATTATACTGAATATCACACTATTATTAGATTGGAAACTTTGTTTAAATTTTCTAACCTCACATAAGGTAGCTCGGATATAAGCAACATTAAGATGTAAGATAGGTTAGTTAGAAGAGAACGTGTACGTAAGTATAATAAGGTGGATGGCATGTTTGATAAGGTGATAAAATAGGTATATCGTCTAGTTACCAGGGAAAGACTAGGAAACTTGAATCTGGTTTTAACAGAAACGGAGAGTGTTCTGAAGCGTAACCTTTAAGCCAAAATCCCATTTAACCTAACCTCAAAGACATACTAAAGGCGAGTAATTGGCGAATGCACCAAGTTTGCTTCCAATCTCATCAAACTGTCAACCAATAACTCAACTTCAGGGAATTTCTTACTGTCGGCTACGATTCTAGAGATGACAGATAGGCGAGACTCGAGATTGTTGATGACAGGAAAATAGCCGCGTTAAGTCGCGTTCACACGTGTTCCAAACTCGGAAGGACATCGTTCGAAGCAAATACGTTTGTATGTGCGAAGTGAATGCCACTTTAATGAACGATCACCTCTAGCTAGGATAATTATACGCGATTCGTTTCAAAATTAACCAAGCCACCGAGTTTATAACGCGGAAGGAAAGCTACGCCGTGAGCTTGGCTAATAATACGCGGCATTATTTATACGGAATAGGGATCGAGATCACGTGTATTTGCGGAGTTACCATTCTGTTACCATTACCATTACATTTATTTACCTCAATTGTTAATTATAGCAATAGTACCTCGTGATTGTTATTTATAGCCATCAATTATTACGAGGGAATTTTTAATTTTGGAGAATCTAGTATACTTGAACTCTGCATGACGTAATCAAAAAATCATGACGATAATAAGAATCATTGAACTCAATTTTCCTCTTGCCCTTGCATTCTCCATGGAAAATTGATATTTTCAAGAATCCCCTTCGCTTAAAGCAAATCCGCTTTAAAGAAAACGAGCGACACAAACAAATTATTGCAAAGGCATTGGCGAATTTTTCAATAGCCTCGCGAGAGACAGAAACTTAATAATAATCCTCAAAGAGCGTCTCAGTCGTTTCAAAGGCGAGTTTCCAACGAAGACGAGGGGAAACGTTCGTTACGCGTTTCCTTCTAGCGGCAGTTGCGCCGTCTTTTTACGTCGGGCGATTGAAAGAACAATTTTAGACTGAGCATAGAAAAAAGCACGTGGCAGTTAGGAAGACGGCTGTATAAAACGGCAGCGTAATGTAAATTCGTTTGACGAGAAGAATGGAGGGATGAGAATAACGCGCGGTGATAAAAGCGCGGTGGACAGGTGTTACGATTAAAAAACTTCTCGTCATGTGAATAAAAGCGCATATCACGTTTAAACAACGAAGAAAAACTGGATGGTACGGCCAGGAAAAAATATCCACTTTAGGAAAGAATTCGACATACAAATCTGTTCAAAAGTAGGGGAATTTTTGTTTGATTACGTAGGCCGACGGTGGTATAATCGATGACAGGCCGATGCTTCGTGAAAAATTAAATCAAAAACGTACAATAATACTTTTTTATACCACGTTTCATTTTTGCAGAAAATTGAATATGAAAAGAAATAATCGAGTTATTTACGTATTTCGATTATTCGTGTCTAAGGCTATCATTAGTATGGATCGTTAAATACATTTGAAAAGATATGAAAAACGTAAATCACGATGGAATTTGTAAAAAATAAAAGTGCTGTATGTTTCAACAAATCGCTATTCACGTTGATAATTCAATTTACAAGAAGAGATTCAATTCAAAAGTTACGAGTTGTTGTCGTATTTTCAAACGAGAACGCACAAAAGTAAAGCACTTGGAAAAATCACGTTCCAAAAGAGAAAAAAAAGAAAATAAAAAATAGTACGAAGGGGAAGAAACAACGAAACACCGCTTTTTTTCTTTGCTCATTTATTGTATTTTTCGGGCGTTTCAAGAAATTCGAATTTCTGGCCCGATGGAAAATTCCCCTTTTATGTTTAACGAGCGATATAAACGCGGTTGCGTATGCCTGGAAAAGATCGAATGAATGTGTGAAATATTCGATTGCATGCTTTCAGTCACAATTTTTGGAAAAATGAGTTTCCAACGCCAATAATTGCTCCGAACGTGACATTCCTCGCGTTTCAGTGTCACCCTTTTTCTGTATAAAGCGAAATTCGTTTGAAATTTGCCTGATAACCGGTCTGTTAATATCAAGTAATTGGAATTTAAAGTGTAAATTAATTACATTGATAATTACAGAATACAATCGATGAATGAGAAATACAAACGTTAAAAGAATATTCAAGGGGCTCGTATTTTATTCGGTTGGGTAATTCATTTTTATACAGTTTTCGTGAAAGCTTTTCATAATACAGAAAATTAATTTTAGATTAATTTTCTAATTTAACGTTCATTATTGGAAAACTACGGCAATGGTTAAATGAAAAATAAATATATAGCAAAAAGTGAATAATTAATTCTTTTTAAATCCCAATAGCAAAATACAAGTACACTATTGAACACATAATGTACAGTTCGTAAAGAAGAACATTAATTTCAAATGTATCTTTCAATCTTTTCCTTTTTATGAGCAAAATAATTGCAACGAAATAAATAAATGACTGAAAAATAAAAAATAAATAATTTTTATAGAAATGCCGCAGCAAATTCATGGAAGTGCATAGCGGTGTGAATTACTGAGAAAGCGCGATATCGAAAAGGACCAAGTTTAATCTCATAAAATAGGTTATGTACATATATAACCCTATCGATTCTGTATAGCACACATGCACCATGTCACATTTTCACCCTAATTTTACAGTTTAACTTTATCCCACGTAAACCTGTCATTTGCACACTGCTGACGTATGATCCTTGAAAGAAGATAGCATATCTTGGAAATATGAAAATCGTTTTCCTCGCGGAACATTTAGAAATCTGTACATTTTTGCTTCTGATGTTATTCTCTTCTTTTCGCGGGATTCTTTTTTATATCGTAAAAAATTCTTTTTTAGATTTTCTATGTCCTCTTCTTGCAGTATTTTCTCACTTTTGAATATTTTTGTGGATATTCTAATTGCAATTGCATAACATCTTTGGCACGTTAACATCAACACAGGATCACATATCTTCTTTGCTTTTGATGCATGTAATTTAATATAATTTTATATTTATTCGTATATTTATATATGTAAACTCCCTAGAGAGTTCAAGGGCCATAGGGACTTTCTTTCTATCACGGACAGACCGACTTTCTTCGTTTTACGGACAGTCATTTTGAGAGACGCTCATTTCCCAAACGAACGGACAGAGAGCAACATCAGAGATAGACAAGAATTAATTGTTGTTAATTATCAGTTGTTATTTACTCCTGAATTGTATTTAAGTATTTTCACAATAAACTCGATTTTCAGACTTCAAAGTCGATCCTCTGTATTACCACGCGATAACGATTTTACACATATAATTTAAAATAATTTTGATACATGTTTCTGCGTGACAACGCGTTAAATGTAATGGAGAAATGGATTTGAAAACTGATCATGAATAATGATATCATGATAGAATTAATCGAGGACAAACGATTAATACGTGAAACGTTGAAATTAATGAACTTAATATGTCTTGTGCAATGAATTTATAATTTGAAATGTCGATTACAGACGCGCAAAATACAAACGTTTTGGATTTGGTTGAAATGCTGTTAGAAAAGACAGAATGTTACACGCAACCTTGGGCATGATTGTATCAATCTGCTAATTTAATTTAAGACTCTGTCATGTCGTGGAGGCAACTATACCACTTGCACGCCCTGCAAAATGTCATGAAGCTAATCGCCCTGGGCTGACATTTCCAACGATTCTATTTAACGTAACAAAATAAGATTCCTCGTGGAATCGGAGCTTCGACCCAGATTCTCGCAATCTTACAATTTCAATTTCCTCAAAAATTCATCATTTATACCTGGTTAACAGGAAAAT
Source organism: Bombus pyrosoma (assembly GCF_014825855.1). Taxonomy (NCBI): domain Eukaryota; kingdom Metazoa; phylum Arthropoda; class Insecta; order Hymenoptera; family Apidae; genus Bombus; species Bombus pyrosoma. The sequence goes on along the minus strand of NC_057785.1, from coordinate 6,643,727 downwards.
CAAGGAATTCTAGATCAAATGACGAAAGTCGTCATTTATTCCAGAGATTGTAAATAATTTCTAATCGATTCACCAAACAGACTCTGTAACTTTTTATGAAGTTTCGTGGAATCTCGAGTTTCTCGTAAAAATTGTTTACTCTTCACAAAAATTCCGGATACAATTTATGAAATTCCGTGTTTCTCATCAAGAATTCGTCGGTTTCTATGAAAATTCTACGAGTAAATCACCGCGTTTCGCGCGTCGCCTCGCCAATTCCGACTTAAATCAAACAAAACAGGATTCTACATTTATTACAAAAGATCCTAAACTTAAAGTCGATATCCCACCGGTTCCGGTTTTTTAACCAATTATTTTAACCGACATGCTAACTTTTATACGACAGCAGAAAATTCTACCTGAATGTTAACTTTAAATTAGCCTTGGATCTCGATAATTATACAGCCCAATCAACTTCAGCTGCGACGATTGAAACGAAAGGAACCTTCGGCCATTTTTATCGGCTGAAACATTTCACGGCCCGTTTAACGGCTGCAACGGCAAGTCAAAGACCTGGAAAAGTATGGAACAATGTGCCCACACTCGCGTCATTCTTCCAGCGGCGTAAACGCATGAAAAGGTCCCTGAATCGACGGATACTTTCCTTTCGTGAAAAACCTGGCTTTTCCAAACTCCGCTAGAACAACAGCAGCAGGAAATTGAGTTTATTTTACGGTAGCGAATGCCCGACAATAGCACCGCTTCGTTTCTCCATTGGGAAATCTGCTTCGTTACACATCGCGCTTCTCAACGAGGATTGGCATTTCGTTTAGTCTATGACAGTTGTTCTCGCCGATTTGCGGCAGACTGCTAAAGTATCGAAGTGATTTATGGTTTCTACTAGCCAGGATTAAGTGTTTTCAAGCCTTTCGAGTAAAGAATTTATCGGCGAACAATGTTTTATGAGAAATTTGATCGCAGCAGAAAATTATCGACGAATCGAGTAACTGCGAAAATAACTGCGAAACGGACAAGAAAAATTGTGAAATAATTTAGATGCGAAGTAGTTGAGGCACTAGATAAAGTGTGTTATGTGAATATCATTCGCGTGAGTCGGAAGTTTTATCGATAAACAAGCGAGCTTTGGTTAATGGCCCTCCCAGGGGTTTTTCTTCCTTGAAGAGACGCCGACAGTAGCTCTATTGAATTTCCTTTGGGTTCTGACATGTTGTTTGTGACTTTCAGGGAATGGTAAAGTGAAAGACGATGGTTGGAGATATGCCTTTTGTCCACGAATTTGATCGATATCCCTGCTTGTATCATACATAAATTTCAGACTCCTTAGTATATCAAAGGCTAACTATAATGTGCTTGAACAATACTATTTTTGATATATTTTAATATAACTAGTTTAATGTCTCGATATATTTTAACATGATTAGTTTAATGTCTCGATATGTTTTAATAGAAATGGAAATTATAGTGAAACGTTAGTAAATCGAAAGCTGAGAGTAAAATATTTCAGTATGTTCTATTATAGAAATATTTGTCAATTTATTTATATATTTTGTATTTTAATATCAGTATTTTCCTATGTATAATATTCGCATATCATATGGTATTTTAATATTTAGCATAACATAAATTTCGACCTCAGCAAAAATCAAACACAAATTTAATTCTATTTTTATTTCTAACTCAGATCTAGGCCAAAATCTAATTTAACTCTAAATTAAGTTTCAATTAAAATTCTACAAATAATACAAAATTAGATATAATATACAGTAAATATCGGACTAACATTCTTTTTTTAAGAATTTTCTCTAGTCTCAAACTATTTTTTAAAGGTATTAAAGATTCCAGGTGATGTGGCTATAGCATTTTCGGAAAATTACGAGGATTTCTTTGATGTTAACGGGTTTCAAAATGGCGAGTAAACTTCTGTAAAGAAAGTGATCGTTATTTATAATGCATTTTTTCCCCACGTTCATGGACTTACTGGCCCGAGTTTAAACACAGGCAAAAGGCGAAGAACACGATTTACTTCTTGGCGAAAGAGGATTAAGGTTCATGACTTTCATCCCGGTCTGAAATTTTCCAAATCCTTTCTCCTCACAGACGGAAGAAAAGCAACAAAAAGAACATTCCGAAAGATTGGAAGTAGCTTTCCGCATTTTTACAGAATTCCCAGTAGATTTTTCATTCTTACAATTTCGTTAATAGCGTGTAAATTATTAAAAGAAATTTCATAGAGATGAACAAAGATATTTAATAGAAAGATCTTTCGATTATTTCGTTAGTTTTGATCCTATCGATCATCGCCTGCTTAATTTTTATCGTTGACCTCATTTTTATAAAATCAAATTTCTCGGCTTCCTGCATTTTTCATATTTCCCGCCGATATTACGAAAAGCCATAATCCTTCCGCAACTATTCTAACGCAACGCCATGGCAGAGTTAAATTGCCGAGCTGAATTTGAGAAACTATTCAAATCAATTTAATCAAGCTCCGATACGTAACCAATAACATTCTACAAAGTATTTAAATCAGTTTAACCAATTTACCAACACGTCACTGAACACGGCAATCCATGAGATTACAATAATCTCGTTAAAATCCCATTAAAAGATCGTTAAACCGCTGAATGGCTGGCAAGAAAAATCCCTAACGTAACCTGATCCACTTTTAATCTATTCTGTCGACCAAAAGAACTTGGACAATGGGTTCGTCTAAACCAATTCCTGAGGACCTTGTATCCAAGACGTCTTAGTAATCCAATATGTTTTACTGGATATCCGTTGCCGATAACCATTAACGCAAAACCGATACCGGATCATCATTAGTGGCAGGTCAATACGAAGTGAGGGAGGGACGCCATAATCAGGGCTAAGCAAGCAATATCGAACAGGCCATTTCCTCCTGAGCCTATACACGTATGGACACGTGTATATTGTGTAGGTGACGTTCGATGAAAATACCAAGAAATAGGAATTTCTGATTGATTGCTACACCGCATTCTCATCATTTACCACAGAATGCACATGACTTACGTACATATATAAAAGATCGAAAGTGGAACGGTGAGACATAATTTTCACTAGACGAGACAAATTACTCTGCAGCTTACATCGTTTTATCGGGTTGTCCGGAAAGTGTCTTTCTTTCACAGACACGTCTTTTACAACGATGCATCTTTATACAAACGTGAAACCTAATTTGTCGAACGTTGTGATCTTTAGTTTGATAGAACAAAATGGATCATATGTAATTCGATAACATAATATAAGACAGAAAATGTCGTGCATCCGTTATTTCCTTATAGAACGAAAGAAACTTTTCGGACGACCTAATAGATCTCTCTGTGAATATATGAAATTGTATAAAAATACGCAGTCTGTTAATTGAAGGTATAAAACGTCTGTCTAGCCATTAGAGGAGAATATTTCACGCTGAATAGTGGAACATACGTAAGACCCTGATTTTGAGTAGTTAAGATAGTGCAGGAAGTGTGATGGCAGAATTTACAATATCCGACAACCGGATCGAAGCACCAAGCACGCCTCCTTCTATCTCTTGAGAGAGAGAAAGCCAGAGTTCCTTTAATTTCAAGCCTTCCCTTCCAATTCTGGCTTCTCGCGTTTCCTCCCTGCCACTGAATTTTATTTCCGGTGGGTAAAAGCTTCCTCGAAGCTTGGACTTCGTTTTTAGTGGAATTTTTTGTCTATTTGTCAGGTCTTATGTTTGGCAACTATAATGATAAGTTCTACTTCAATTTCTTACGAATTTATTCTTGCATTTTTGTATCTTACGTGTTGCGATTAATAAATTTCACCATCGTGCGTAAAATTCCGCAAAAATGTAAGAAACCGAAGAATCTTAAGAATTCCGGGTGGACCGAATTCGATGACCACAGACTATTTCTGCTTAAAAGGTTTGTCGAGTAGAAAAGAAGGACTATTGATAGTTCTACAAAGGATTATAGTTCAGAATATGATATAAGTAGAGCCTTTGTGAGGGAGAAGTTTTTATTGTGCTTGGAATTGGGTTCACGATGAATTTCAGATACTTGAAGTAGGTAAGGAGTAATTTTAAATCCCTCAAAGGTAATGGCGTGGCACGCAGGATCAGCTAAGAGAGAATTCTAGGAATTATATCAGTGAGGGAAGCGAAGTTATATTCAAAGCGGTTTCGTTATCGCGGAATATTCTATTTGATGGCGTTATAATTAATTATTATCATCAGCGTTGTTAATAAATATTAAGAAATTTGTAATATAATATGGGTCCTAATATAGACGTGCTTCTGGTATTTCGTTTCTTTCGGTCTTATTAGATTTGTGTTAGAAATGCAGCAAGAAATTAGAATAGAGAAATTAAATTATACGAAGGAACAGAATACAAATGGAGCCAGATGCTGAATTTTCCGATAGTTGGCAATAAATTATAAAATTAATGACACCTTTCTGCACTTACAAATGTTGCTCAATGTGTCTTAAGAGTATCTAGTTTTTTTAAAAATAGCACTATTATCATTTCTATATATTGTTAGTATATTAGAAGATGTAAAACTTTGAACAATTTTATAAAAATGTTTGTTGGAACACAGGAGTCCGGAAATTTCAGTTGTCGTAAAAATCTCGGTGACAAATGATGCTGTTATCGCCATCCTGGAGGTATATTCTTATCAGAGAACAGCGAATTTCCGAGAGAAAACCCATCTACGGACAAAGGAAAATAGATTTTCGATGCTCAGACCTCTCTATCAATAAACCTTCCTTCAAATTCGTAAATCATTTTCTTCCACTGAAAGATTAATACCACCACCTTACTCCTCGATCATGTATTAAATAATTTATCATATATGTAATTCGATATCTCACAAATATACGCCCTCCTTGAAGAATTCTATTCTTCGAATTGATATATCAAATATAACTAGCGAAATGTCGAAATCCATCTAATTTTATTTACGATAATTAAATGAAATAAAAGAAACTACTGTATTAGAATCAGATTCTGGATACTTATATTAATTCAATGAACAAAGTTGAAGAACTGGAACCTCGACAACCTCCTAATTTTGCCCAATTTCTAGGAATTCTCATATCCTAACCTCTAAATCAAGAGGGTGGCGCCACTATCGATCTGTCATTGCCCCAATTGTTAGAGACAACCCATAGTTATTCTCCATCCGCTCGTAATTCAACATGCTCTATTTTCTCGTTCATTTTCAACCTGTTCCTTCGTATAGCACTCTTTGTTGCATGGTAAAGGCGAGTAAAAGGATAAGGGAGAAATTTCTAGCAAGGGCGTACGAGAAAGAATAGGGGAATTGAATGAGAACAGCAGGAAGGGAAGGTTATCCACATAGCGTGACACTGAATAGACAAAAAGGAAGCAAGACTATGGACACTTTAGATTGATCCGGATCCCCGAGTAAATCCACTTTTCCAAGGAAACATTTATCGACTTTTCCTTTCTGAGCTTAGAGCCCGTATCCCAGAGTTTGGAACTTTTCAGGTTCCATTCGAATCAAAGTTTTTTCGGGGATGTAGAGTGATTATCGTACTAAATGATGAGATCTTTTCCTGAAGTGGTCAGACTTCAGGAGTCTTTTTTTAATACTAGGGTAGGTCTATTTCTGGATCTATTCTAAATTTCCAGATTGATTTTAGTATTAAATCAAGCGGATCATTTTGACGTATAAAGAAATTCGTGGAAGTTATCCTTTTCCTTTAGAAACTTTTGATTTTAAAGAAAAATATAGTAGACCTCTGACGATTCCCAATGTGACACCCACTCGACCTAGAAATTCATCTTTAAACATATCTTTCGGAATTTACGACCTTTCTAAGCCCACAGCGTTATCTCGAAAATACGTTATACCATTTTTTCCAAGTCTACGAGCTGCGAGGTGTCAGCAAATTGTGAGAATCGCGTTTTAAGACGATGGAGGAACTCAATGTGCCCTGAAGGGAACCAGCTGAACGACGATTACATAAAAGACGGCTACATTGTGATCGGTGGAGCTGATAGGGTCACGATTCCGTAGCAGATTGAATTGCTTTTGTCGCTATGAGTCTGGATTGGGCCGCTGGGAGCTGACAGATCGTTAAAGCTATACGTGCGTCGATTTGCTGGATACATCGTACTCCTCGCCGATTCTACGCATCGAAAAGTTGAAGACGGAGACCTGGACAATAATGGATAGTAGCTTGATCAACATTGGTGAACTAAAGGAATCAATTTCTCTCGTGTTGCTACTTTTATAGTAAACTAGTAGAGTTGTATTTCTAATTCGTGTAAGGATAGAACGAGTAAAATAATTAATGGAATGCTGATTACTCTAACCTGAAAATTCATTCTCACGGTGATAAAAATGTACTGCATTCCAAGAATAAAATTTTCCTAAATTATGAGGCTAGCATAATAGATCAGCCTAACTTAATTAGTCTAATTTTAAAGTTTCTTCTGACCATAATAAAAATGGGTCAAACTCTTTTCGTAATTCATACAAGGACAGAATGAGTAGAATGTTTGTCAGCAGACTGAAAATGGAAAAATGTTTTCATTCTTTCTGGTTGGATCGATGTAGAAGAGGAGATGTTGGAAGGAAGTCTTGAAACGGAGACGAGACACATGTCTCAGGCACAAATATTCCAAAAGGGAAAGTTCGTCTACCTAAAAACAGTTATCGCAGCAACAGATGTTTGAAACTTTCATATAAAACGACTAGTGATTTTTCTATTAACGTCTTCTTTTTTAAGTCATTTTGTATGCAACTGAAACTTATAATTTTACACTTGTATTTAAAGTATTTTCGAAGTAACTGCGATATCTGGAAGCAACAAGGTTAATTAATATAAATTATAAGACGATGATGAATTTAATTACGGACTTACGTCCGTAGCTAATAAACGTAGTTAATTCATTAAATCGGTAGATCTCTGAGCTCCGTACCATTTCTTTTATTAATTGCAGATAATAACAGCGTTAAATTCATTTAACTAACTTCGACAGACCGAGAAATTGATTGAACTATCCTGGATCAAATTTAAGAAACAACACGAAGAATCGTTCAAAACATCACCAACCTAAAGATCTGCACAGAGCACAAGACGAAACGTCAAGCAAACGCTTCCCAACGAATCCACTCGATCCAACAAATTCAGTGCACTCACCTTCCCTTGGTATTCCTACCGTCCTCATCGTCTTCCTCTTTGATATCATGCAGCCTGGGGCTTAGGCGGTGTTGGGTGCCACCCTCCTTGGAGAAGTCCTCCTCCTCCTCCGCCCCTTGTTCGGCACCCTTTCCGTTTTCTAGGTCTTCCAGTTCCTCGTCGAGATTGCTCAGAGGCGCCAACTTGCTGACCTGTACCACTAACACCTTTTTTGATTCTTGTTGTTGGTCCTGATCCTTCTCCTGTTGCTTTTGCTGATGATCTTGGAGCAGCTGCTGGCTCTGCTGCTGTTGCTTTTGGCGGCACTTGCGACACTTGCGGCCGGTGGAGCCCTTCTTGGCCTCGGGGGTGGCCCCCGAGATAGTTACACCACCCCTACCCCCGCCGCCACAGGCGTACGGCAGGCAGCAAGAACACCTGGCCCCCACCTCGACACCCTAGCGCCACTCAGCGTCAAAACATCCAGGGCCGGCTGTACCAGGCTCTTCAATGACTCCTTTCCACTTATTTGATTGATATCGAACGATTTTTAGTTCGTTTTCAATGGGCTACATCGTCCTGTCGTCCTGTCGTGGGAACTGGGATTAGACCTGGTCCAGATGGCGTAATATTGGGTGCTCTCTGGGGATCTATAAGAGTTGATTTAGCTGCTTTTGAGGTTTCTAAAGGTCCAAGAGTCCGAACCTTTCGTTTTGTCACAATTAGAGCGAGCTAGTTCTAATTCAAGTGTCAGAAACTCGAGTGTAGACTTAGTTTAGGTGATCCAATGTCTATTCCTTTGCTTTTCTAGAGTTTCCTAGGATTTCAGTAGTAAATCTTGGTTTTCTTTTGGACATCTGGACACCTGGCACAGAGGATTCCTCGTGTTGTCACGATAATAGCCTAAGTTCGGTTTGAACGTCAGACATTTGAGACTGAATGTGATTCAAGTAGTCCAATGCTGGTTTCTATGCTCTCTTAGAAGCTATGAAAATAGATCCTGATTCCTTTGAAATTTCTGACATCTGGAGGAAGTGATTTCTCGTTTCTTCTCTATCAGAGTGGGTTGTGTTAAGTTTAACTTTCAGTCAATCTGACAGTAGACTCAGTCCAAATGATCTGATATCAATTCCTTTGTTCTTTCTAGATTCACAAAATTAGATCTAGGTTGTCATTGATCTTGTAGAAACCTAACACATTGGAGCTTCAACTCAGTAATGATAAAAGCCTGAGATTAAATCTCCCAAATGCCTGATAGGAGTATCAAACTTTGGATTGCTTTAAAAATTAAAGGTTTAGGCTGTCTTACCCACCTCTGCACGTACTTTCAGGCTAGTAATCTTAGATAATTTTCAGATTTCTCCCCCAAGCGACTAATTTTCTCCTTGGAAAATTCATATAGTTCTATATGAACCCACTCTGGATTAGGGCTGATAAGGAGTTCCTATGGATGATTCAAGTGTGTAAACAGGATTCCCTCCTCCTGGTGATTCTTTGAAGATCCTTCGGGGCTATCGTCAAGTTAATAGAAGCGTTTAAACCTTTCGTGAAAGTTTGAATCTCCCTACGTGACAAAATTACCAGTGGTTTCCTTAACGATTATCCAACAAGCTTCTCCGGTAACCGGATCATTTTTTTATCAAACGATTAAGGCGAGAACTCGAAGTATGAAAGTTGAAGACGGAGATTTAAATTGTAGGCCTTTGTTCTCAAGTCGCGTACAAAATTTCAGTGATTCCGTTCTGATGAACATATTATACAGCTTCTATGACTCCTCGAAATTGTCTTCTTCTTTCAGTACACCAATCTGAATGTCCTGGACGTTCTCAAAGATCAGCTCTTCCAGATTTTCTCCAAGATCGATCTTTAATCATCTGACTCTCATTTATCGAACTTTGTGCAGGAACATTGGCTTCCAGAGAGTCTAAGCTTCGTGTAAGACAATCTTCTTAAATTTCACATAGGACACCAAATGTTCTTCTAACTGCTACTCTTCCTCACAGATCGTGATTCGTAGGACGCAAGAAAATTGTATGATCCTTCACGCGTGAACTAGAACACCAATTAACACATAGAATCCTGTATCTACGAACACACAGCACAAAGTGAAGAGAGACCTAGCTGTGCCTCATCGAGAATGGCCTCAGCTCGCACAAACACCACGAGGATCGAATGAAAGGGCTCCCTAACTATCTTCTAACACCGAATACACGTCGAATACCACTCACCCCTACAGTTATCCTCTTTTATCGACGAAAGAACAGGAAATACCTGTTGGGATGGAGGAGCCTGAGTCAGTTGGAGCAATTAGACGTCACACGCTAGATATCGATTTCCAGGCTCATCCTTTTCACGTCAACCATTCATTAATCGTTGCTCCTCTTTACTATAGAGCTCTTCAGCTAATTCAACAGCTCAGCTTCCAGTCTGCTTGCTTCACTGTGCTCTTTCTTTCTCTTCCTTTGCTTTCGGTATCCAGATCCCTTTAGTTGAATGACTTATTTGACTTCTCATCAGATCACCTTTGAAACTTTCTGTCAGATAATTTGCTAAAGCAATCTGTTTGAAGATCCTCTAGAGTAGGGCGTTCTATTTCGACTAGTTTGGCACAGGGTTACGAAATGTGCGTAGAAAGCGACGATCAGTGGAGGGTGATGACCTGGACTAGCTTCTGGAAATGGCTGCTGTGTTCTCGTACAGAGGAACACAGAACAACTGATTGTCGATTGTGGAAGGACTTGTAGCCCTCGTCGCTAACGACAGGAAAGCATGTGCTCTTTAAAAGAGTTTCACTATCAGATGACCATGGTGTAAAAAGTGAGAGAGAGAGAGAAAGAGAGAGAGAGAGAGAGAGAGATGGGAGAGACGAGTTGCAGTTGATAAGTCAGTTAATTTCCAAGGTTTGGAAGCTTCAAAAGCTGATACAAGGTTACTTCACTCATCAGGAAGTTTGTATCATTATGATTTTCTTGTTCTTAGTAGAATTTCAAGTGAATTAGTGGATCTTTGAATTAATTGCAGATTATTTTATTTTTCAAGGATGCCCATCTACTTGATTATTAAACTATTAATCGTTAACTAATTACGTGTTTGGTTTAGTGTGTTACACATTCGCCCTAATTCGGTTTTGAAAATTTTCGATTATCTACAATAGTCTGGTAATATTTTCAGTCGCGCGTAGGCGAGATTTTCAATTTCCTAGGAAACTTCTTAGAGAAAATGCTCGAAATCTTGGTAAAGGTTTCTCGAATATCGATTTCTCGTCGACCAATATCAAATTCGCGGATGGAACGGTTCGATTTCCTGCTCGAAAGAGCATTTAGTATTACATGAAAATCCAACGAATCATCTGTATGAATATATCATTTCTCAATAACATATTTTCCAAGAGAATTAATTCGTCGAATTTTAATTTATCAAGTTTTCTGTACAGAAATATTATTTTAAATAAATAATAATAAAAGATTGACAGATATTATGTTCGAAATGAAACTGTTTTATTTCATATATATATATATATATATATATATAAATAACTTGGAAAATTATTCTATATGACTTGCGTGTTCTGCAATGACCTCATTGTTTAAATGGGATTGCCTTGTTTTGTATGCAGAAATAATTTTCAGAATGGATTTATATAACGCGTCTCTTTTGCCTGCTAACAATGCAGTCAGTGAAATGGAACTTTGCTGTTTTACTGGTAGAAATAATCTTCAAATTTGGTTGATATACGTCTTGTATTATAATATTAGTAATATTTAAAACATTAATCGAAATAATTTTAGATACAAGGATTTTTAATTTGAAAAATTTTGTTAAAGCTAGGACATTCTTATTTCACACGTAAGAGCTTCATTTGTTTCGAAAGATTAAACAGAATGAAATTTAAAAAATTTCATTTTTGTTCGATTGTTTCGATAAAAATCTTCGTTACACTTATTGAACAATTGTAGCGCCTTAAACGTTGAAACAAAGTTGTCATTTTTCCCCATTTCAGAAGAGTGGCAAATTTTACCTCTGATTTTATAGAAATATTCGCAACAGTCATAAACAATTACTAAATAAAACTCAATAAAATTTTATCCATTTCAAATCAAATGTTGATTTTTTACAAAAATGATTTTCCTCGAAATACTCCTTCGTCATATTCAATCGTTGCACTAGCATTTTTCTACACGTACCACATTTGCCATCGATCTCTTTCTACTTCTACAATTTCCCACATTTCCCGTATATCTCTTCATTTGTGATCTTTGCAGTGAAAAAATTTTCATTGCATAAAAATATCGCAGCTAAGAAATGAGATAATTGAATTAATAATTAACATACTATTTACGGTAATACTTTTTAAAATCTTTTATAATAATATTCCCAAATTTTAGTTACTATTGCAATATTCATACGTAGTATTTATTACTTACTATTCCTGTAATAACATCTTTGAAAATATCACAGTATTTCTTTCCTACAACATTTATTATATAATTTACGGCACGTTAAAATATCGACGTTAAATAATATTCATATCTTTGCACTCTATCTTTATTTCCTAACAGCATGATATTACTGTAATAGCTACTAAATTTCACATATACTACAATCTTTATTAATTACTATTATAATGCATATTAGAAAATGTAATTTCATCGTATCTGATCAATACGCTTTCTCACATTTCATTTGAATGTTAAGAACGACATTTAAATAGAAAATAGCAAAGTACTACTGGTTTTCAGATTTCTTAGAAAATTCGCACGGAGAAGGTTGCCAGGCGTAATCACGATTTAAGAAAATAGCATAAACGCGTGACTCGCGGTGCTATCGAAGTAATCAACTGGGTCGAGGCTGGAATTTTTAATTTCCTCACAAGCTGCGTGGGTTTTTATTAACCATTAGCCCGCAAATTGGTCGGGAAGCTCTTTTTAGACTGTGATTGGCTATGGACCCTCCCCCTTCCCTTCGTTGTGTAGAAGTTCTTCAATTTTGTCGGTGAGTGGAAAAAAATACGGAAAAAAAAGTCGCCGAGAGAGTTGCCAGGAAATTGGATCCACAAAGGACAGAGAACCGTCAAGTGTCGAGAAAATTCGCTGAGAAACTCGAAATTTCACCGCAAAGCAAGGAATATCTACGGTACATGGGAACGCGGCCTTGAAGCGAGATAACGATGAACAATAGAGTATTTTACAAAGTTTCATCTGTCGTATTGAGTTAATGAAGCCGTGATACGTTGAAAAAAATGTTCTATGATAATTTTGGATCATCTGAATAGAGTACATTGGTGTTCGATAATTAATAAACAATTTCTTCTATTTTCTTCTCGCCGTTAATCAACTTGTAAAATTTGTTAAAAATGTATTAAATGATTTTTAAAGAGAGGAAAAATGTTACCCTCTACGATCAATGAGAATCTATTAGGCTGTATAATAACGAGATTAATATTCATGTTTATTGATTGTTCGTTTTGAAGGAGAGACAGAGATATAGATTCTTTGAATGTAAAAATAAATGTATTTCTTTCGCATTATGAACATTTTGCTACGTCTCCTCTAAAACTTTCATTCATATTAAAAAATCTCGATTATCTAATGGAGATATTGCAGTAGAAAGAGAAAGTGGAAGTAGAAAGAGACCACGTATGGTCAGACCGTATGGTCGTTCCTTTTCAATTCCTCATGTATATCTTTATTTTATTAAGAACAGAGGAAACTGTTACCTATTTCTTTCTTATCGTGATCTTTAAAGGGCCATCTGCTTGATAAAAGTGTGATAAAAATAAATTGAGAGCAAGATTGAAATATAGCGATGTCGTAGATAGTCAGACACCGTATACTCCTATAAAGAAATTTATTCAGAACATTCTGCATATTATAAAACAGGTATAATATAAGTAAAACAGCAAGTACACGATAAAATAACTGGAAAATAAATGCAACGATAAGCATTTGATCGTTTTGTTTATCAGAAAGTATTTAATAATACAAAAATAAAATTTATAGCTGCATCGCAATAAATTTTCTGCAGGAAAATATAGCGTATAACCATGGAAGCGTAAGAAAAGAGGTAAAGGCGTAAAAATAAGATTGAATAAGAGTATCTGATTTTCTACGGTGCAGGCAGAAACAATTTGTTTATGGTATGGTAGTATCCCAATGGGGTTGAGTCTGAAACGTTACTTTACAGGAAGGACTCTATCTTCCTTGAAATCCGATTAAAGATTTCCGCGTATCGAATAAACAGGAAATCAAGTTACGTGCCGTTAGGTGACACTTTCTTCTGCGGCCCTTTCACGATCAATAATCTGCCAGTGAACCCGGTTGCTGATTAATTTTTCCTTAAACGAAAGCGCGAGTCGACCAGCGAGTCATCGATTTATACCGCTGTCTTTGTTTCTCAGCATCGACAACTGTGTTATGTGTTGACAGTATATGGGGTCGTAGAATATAATGGTCGAAGCTATTTTATTTTCTCTTTACTTTTTTACGAACCTTTTATGTTTTATTCATCACTTTTTTTTATTCATTTAGAACGTTTATTGTGCTTAATGTATTTTTAATACTATTTACGTGTTACATATAGTTTATGCTTTTTTTTACCAATTTTCCGTGTTCCCACTCTTTCACTTGTTTTTTTATTCATTTGGAATTTGTACTGTATTTTGAATAACATTATTCAGGTGTTACATATATTGACGTTATATCTAAAAATAAAGAACTGAAACCTCCGTAGAAATGTACGATGTCTGATCATATACAATCCCATCCTACTTACTTCGCTATATTTCAATCTTGCCTTCAATTTATTTCTCTCAAACGATTTAAATTCTTGAATATAAAAGAAAATTATAGTAGATGCCACTTAAAGCCCACGATAAAGAAATAGAGAAAAACAGCCTCCTGTATTTTTGATAAAAAAAAGATCGCAAATAATATTCCAGACAAAGATATCAACAAAAATATTGAAATTCACCAATTATTCAATTACAAGTTACTCTTCTTCGCTTCTCCATTTTTTCATCCGCGTAAAAAATTTATTCACGCGCAGCAATATTATTAAGAAATTTTCGAGCAAAAGATCTCTCTTAAAAAAATATCAAATCATTTTCCAAGTAAGCAGAAAAATAATTTTCAATTTTACTCGAAAACCAACTAGTTTCTATATAATCTCGCTTATCCCTGCAGCAAATACAGGCTCGAAAATGGAGGGAGGGAAATTAGCTTTATTCGTCCAAGGGTAGGGTTCAGGTCAAAGTTCACGTTAGAGGTCAGTTAGAGTTAAAATCGTCTTCTGATTGGTCAGTGTCAAGGTTCGAAATTAATGGGGCTCGTCTTCGAGGATGCTGGTTCATTATGCGATACCATAGGTGATTAAACTATACGTCATGTGATTAATTAATTTGTATAACTGTTTGCTTCAGTCCATTCATCTCGACCGTACTGCAAGAAATGTTAATACGTGTCCGAGCTCGATTACCGAGGATTTTAACGTTTCATATCTTTCGTAAGACTTGAAGGTGCTAAGTGAAATTAGTAGCGAGTTTAAAGAATTGTCATCATTAAATGGTCCTTAATACGAATAATCTGTAGTTAATAGACTATTCTTCTAGTGAATTAAAACATCTGACACGGTTCCAACCAAGATATACAATGAAACAAGTAGAAACGAACTGTATATGATCAGACATATCGAATCTTTGCTTTCAATAATGAAAGAGAATTTCTTACAAATTAGTATGAAAGAGAATCGAAGAGGCTGACTTTCTGAGAGATACAAAACACCGTCTTTCAATACTCTGCTATATTTATTTCTGTTTTAGTCATGCTCTTCAGGTCTTATGTTAGTACATATTAGTGTTATTAGTATATTAATGCTATGCTTAGTTAAACTCTTGCTTTCAAAATTGAAGTTTCCTTGAAATATGTGGTTAATGGAGTTCTTAGAGTAGACATACAAAATTTAGTAACAAAGATATAAATTGAATGTAAAAACGAAATATAGTATTATAAGTACAAAGAGATCGTACATAGACAGACATCCTATTCTCCTTTCATAAGCAACAAATTTTAAAGAGATTAATTTTCTTCAAATATGAAAGACCAAGTAAAAATATCTTTATGATCAAAGAGGAACAACTTACCCCTAAGACCAAAGAAAAACTTGCCTTACGAAAGGAAAGATTGTTTTATCATCCGAAATTTAATCTAGTACTGCTTTAGTTCATATAAGGTGTTAGTGTAACTCTCGTTCATTGCAGAATTGTTGTTATTACAATTTTCTTCCCTCATTGCGTTACGTTTGCCAAGATACAAAAAAGTTGGTTGATAAAAGCACGAATGCTATTCAGGGTTGGTTAATTAAGCCTGGGTGGTCGGCACGATTCGCGATAAAAGAGCCACTCGCAATTAAGCCTGTAATACGCGATTCTTTCTTACGAGGCTGAGCTAAGTGTCGTTGATAAATTGAACAGAAAACGAGGCGGTTTTGTTTCCTACTGACGTAGATGCTCACGTTTTCCCGGTGTTCTGCGTTTAAAAATAACTAGCGGAAATGTTTTGCTGAATTAAAGAATATCATACTATCATTTTCCTTTTGCTAATTTGTACGACTGCCAGCTTGAAATATGTTCCTCGATTTATTCAAGCCTTTTAAGTTCGTTTATTCAAAGCAACGTGGAATACATTTTGTAGATGGATTTATAAAAATAATCCTCATTGAAGACAATGAGTGAGGGACTGAAGATAAGATGAGGATAAAATAAAGTAATAGAATGAAGTGTGCTGGAATGAAAAACTCTTTTTTCACTAAATAAAATATACCAGAGTGAAAACTACATTCATTAATCGTTTAAAACGTACTATTTTATCTTGTTTTTGTGACTTTTCTAAATATATGGAACATTTATAGTGTTACCAAAATTGTCCTTAATCCTTATTTGTAGTAATTAAATAATAAATTTCCCCTAATTTTGTTGGTATCAAAGATAGTGTAATAAATTACATAATTGCGAGAAGAAACAATAGCTGGGGTATTTATTGAATGCTCCTTTTGAGGGTATGGATAATTTTATTTTGTATCGCGCTGTTAACCATCAGGTGCAATTAATTGACACATGCTCTGCGTTGACAATCGATGACTGCCCGTGGTTATAGTCATCGAACCCCTCGTAATTGATGACAGAAGCTGCATGCGATAACGAAGTCACACACCGTAAGCTATACCTAGAAAATAGGCCTATCTGCTCGAACGATGAACTTTTTGTTTATTTTTCATGTAATCTATTACCTTAAAACGATATCAATATTTTTAAAATAATCCATTTTAATTACCATTGATGTGAAATTAATTTGTGAGTGTAAATCTACGATTGTGGAGTTCCTAAGAATTCATAAAGCTATAAAAATTCCAAATTTCGAAATATCTCTAGTTGTCAAATCAATAAAAATAGTAAAAGTCGATTTTTGTCATGCTATACTTAGTGACAAGTAAAACTACCAGCAATGGTCAATTCTTCATGAAAAAGTGGACAAAAAACGTAGAATAGAATTCTCTTATTTACCGCTTCGTTTCTTAAATAAATAAGCCTGAAGATCGGATGGTTTGTCAGCAAGTCGCAACCTGCACGAATTTTCAAATTCCATATTCTCCGAAACGAAGACCCGTACGAAAGAATTGCACAGCATATTTTCGACGCAATTTTAAGTAAAGAATCCCTCAGCACTCGATTAAGGAAGAAATTTTTAGAGATTTGATAAATATCATTTTTGTCCAATAGATTAATTCGTATACGTGGCGTTCTTTATTAAAACGCCGTGTAGCTTTTCGTTTAACCTTTCCCATCCTTCTTCTACCCCTCTGCTATTCGATAAATTTTGTAAATCCGGCCGTTAATGAAACGGAAAGAAAAGCTGAATACGCGGGAGGCACGGTGGAAGCTGCTGAAGGCAGTCAGCTTGCAGAGCAAGTTCTTTTTTTATCGAGGTAGGCGGACTTTTCGTTCGTGCGGCTATAGACGCGATTTATCGCGGTAGCTACGATGAATTCTCAGAGCTTTCTTTCCTCCTCGTTTCTACTCTCTCGGAAACGAATATATTTTTCTACGGTAAAGAACGTGGCTATGGTGAAAATGTGATGGAATGAGAGGAAAGGTGATATCCTTTGATACCGATCGCGGTATAAGAGAAGTAAATTTCGAAGTAAAAAGAAAAGAAAAGAAGAGGTTATTGAATGGATTTCTTTTGTACTCGTCTGACCACATACGTTTCTGTTCTACTTATTGGCATAGAGAAATGTTTATATGTAGCTGCTACAATTTCAGATATTTCGAATCACTCAAATATTCAATATTAATTGCAAATTAATGCTACAGATATGAAGAACGATCCTTTTTGGGTTAATAAATTTTCGGACACACAAATTTCCCAAACTAACAGAACTCGCCTCTAACTGTTGTCTACGTTCTTGTAATTTATGAAACATGTAATGCTTCCAAACTTTTGGCCACTGGTCTACATCTCGGAACAATTTCCAATAAATGCATTACCACAAATACTCGTTCCAATACAATTTTAGTTTCATGGATATCCACAAACATGTTCAAACGGACTTCCGAAAACAGGTCGGATTTTCTTCCAACTTCAACAAAGCGAAAAAGTATGCTATCAAAGCAAATCGAAGCAACTCGTCTCTTCTTCTCCCTCAATTTCTTTGTTTCTTTATTCGATTGCCTGGTGTGTGACACGATTCGACGGAATCAAACTTTGCCAGCTAAGCTCAAACACGAAACCAAACGAATTTGCCAGTGGAAAGAAGCATTGTCGAGTTATCGCCTTTGTACCGCTTTCTTGCCACGCGCTTCCATGAAAGAACACTTCAATAGTGTCGTCAATAGTACGCTCTAACTATCATTTAATCCGCTTATCGACAGTTTTCTTTGTAACGAGGAAGGCCTTTGACAATTTTCAACGCTTGGAGAAGATCGTAGAATAAAAATGATTTTCCATTTCATTGTGTTTCGATTAAGAAATGTAATTGGAAACTTAAAGTTAATTAAAATGTTGAATTAGATCGTGTTAACATTCGTCTGATTCGGTGGAATGATATATGCACAGTATAAAGAGATAGGTTAGGTTAGATTAGAGCATATAATCGCTAGATATTTAATATTAATTTCCGTTCTGTAGACTATGATGTAAATTAATGTTCTATTATGGGGAACATGAAAATGGAATGTATGTATAGCATTGTATTGTGGAATATGAAATTAGATGTAAAATAAAAAATTAAATACAATTTAAAATATAGAATATAGAATACGAAATGGAGTATAGAACATAGAGCAGACTGTACGATTCTATCCAATCTTGCATTCATATGCAGCAAAATAAAATAAATATGATACGAAATATAGGACATGAAATAAATATGGAATACAGGAGTAAAATCAAATAATTTAACCTTAATTATAGTAGGTGCTTACAGCCCAACCAAAGCAGGCAGATTAAAAGAAAGGAAAAGAATATTATAAAATTTATAGCGAAAGATATCTGAAATCTACTTTTTATATAACAAATTGAGGTTTCCACGTAAAGATTCGAACTTTTCTGTCTACAAAAGAATTGGAATTTTCTTATCTAAGGATGATATTGCAATATTTCCTGTGGAAGAAAAAGATTGACATTTTCTTAACAAAAGATTGGAATTTCCTCATGACAGGTAATAAATCGCCATTGTATAAGTATATAAAGCCAAGGGGACAGCCGTTTTCGTTCGTCAGGCAGCGATTAAATTTTACAACGCGATACTCAGATACGGTGAAAGTTGCGCAGCACAGTTTCCACGACTTTTCAGTCCCGGAAACAAACTCCCCACGGGATTCGGCTGACTAGGCACGCTTTTATTTCACTTGCTTCAGCGAACCTATTTCGCGCGAACTACGAGTCGCTGCACCTTTGCTTCCAGACGTTGGTTTCGCTTCCTATTATTTTCTCGATGTCTCATCGTTGTACTTTAAAGGATACGATGAAAATCCAAGAACTTTCCCGGATTTCAAAAATGCAACTTGGACAATTTTTTAATCATTTGAATGTAGGAACTTCGTTAAATGCGCGAACAGCTTTATTTGTTTCTAATTAAAAAATACAGGCGTGACAACAAATTCAAGCTGTTAAACTTAATTTGTTGCAAATTTAAGAAATTGAGAAACGGGATCTAAATAGAAGATTGATCTCGACTATTGGTCATTGTAAGCAATATTTTATTTCAAGTATTATGTGCATTCTTATAATTCGTATAATTTAAATTTGAGACAGATGTGCAAAATATGCTCACAGTAATTATTAGTACGAAAAACGTAAAAAAAAAAAAATTGTATAATATAAAAGATTGCGTGGAATAAATATCAATAAAGAAAGGCTCTTTTTCTCTTCAAAAAGGAATGAAAAGAATAAGCGTTCCGATCAGCTTAATAAATCCTTTGATTGTATAAGCTCCATTTGCTTGAACAAATGGCAGCCAGGTATTCAGCTTTGCATAAGCACATACTGTGACGCGAACATAAGAACAAAGGCAAGTTGGGATTGAATTTTTAAAGGTCCAAAGTACCGGAGCTCTTTTCCATGTTCTATCGTTTTAATAATCAAATTTCAAGCACATATACAAGAATCCCTTAACGCTCGTTAACACCAAATATTTTACATTCTCAAAGGGCAATTACTCGCTCATGATATATTTCCACTTTTACTTATACAATCATCAATAAAATTCTTCTTATACAAAACGATACATTTTACCATTCTTTTGTACAAAATGTTATCTTGTGAAGCATTGCATAACATAAAATTACTTCTTGTAAATAAAAATTCTTCTATGACAAATAAATATAACAAAATTATCAACGAAACCTCTAATATAATAATAGTAAGAAAATTCTACTTCCAATAATGATGGAATTACAAATATGTTGATATAATAACCTTACTATTCACACTGATATAATATCCACACTACCACACTGATCAGAAACTACTGACAGCTATTGTGTACTAAATATCCCTTATCTACCCCAAATTCCACAACTGCCAGTCCACTTTTCAGGCTACTGACATTAATCCAATAAACTAATAATAAAACTATCAGGAGTATAGTAAAAGTTTAACTGGAAACTTTTGCTACCTACGGGTATACCAGATATCTGTTATCCAGCCCAAACCCCATAATGGAAAGCAACTTTTCCAAACTAACCTACACCCACAGTATCAACTACATAGACGTTTCCTTCCAATTGATCCCAGACCTATTGTGTAAGCATGAGTATTATCATATATTGTCAATTTCTACCTATCCAATCACTACTGTAGACATCCAATTCCAAATACCTCCAATTCTCTGTCAAAATTACTCAAAAACCCATTATCTGCTTTTCCAAAGCGGAAGAACCCTCATACAGTTTCATACCTACTATGTCATATACCAACGCTATCATACGCTTCCAATTTTGACAATTAATCACTGACAGATACCACAAAGCTTCGATTACAAGTAATTCCCACCACCACCCCCTGCCCAAATCGTTGAAAAAACCATTAACTGGTTCCCTGAAGCAAGAAAATGATCAAACCACCTGAAACCTGCCAAATCCGAAACCAACTATCATGTCCAACAGATCGTGCATCCGTCAATGTGACAAAACAACAAGTACCGGTTCTTGAATCCAAAAATTCAACCCTCGTGGCGTGCAGACACCCCTAGGCCGGAAATGACTGTGCATGAAAATCGGCAGACAAGAGGAAGAGAGCGGTTGGCGATGGGTCGCGTCACGCACCAGGCACGTTAGCGGGGAAAAGTTTGCGGCTGTGGGCAGCAGACAACAGGTAGCAAGCCACACGGCCGCGCAACCCTCTTTCGAATCGAACAGATCCATTTTTCTGCTGGCTTACTGGCTGCCTCGGGCCTGTTTTTCTTCTGGTTACTTCACCAGGGTACGAGAGCGCGTAGTCCCAGAGGACACATGCCTGTCCAGTACATCTGGTCACAGAAATGCCACACTGGTCGGCTACGCGGATTTCCGCAACGATCACGCACTACATCGGCGAGAAATCGGGTACAGAATTTGATAAAAAGGAGTTTGAAAAGGATTGGAGTGGTTTGGCTGGGTTTGAGAGTAGGTTCATCTGTCTGTGTGTCTGATAGGGTTTTCTATTACGCTTTTCTGGAATCAGAACGAAGCGTTGAACGGTGTTTGAGAAAGTTTGAACACCTAGATTACGAAAGGCAAAGGTTTGAAGAAGTTGGCGTTGAATTGCTTGAAGTCTGTGGCAAATAATTTTCAGATGAAATTAAAATTCGTCAGAAATACGAGGCGTTAGGAAACGTTCTTGGCGGTGACAGCGAAAGACTACTGGAAATTAACACGTTTACACGGATTTACGATAAAATTATGAATTTTCTTTGAACATTCGTTATTCGTAACTCACGAGACGATAAGAAATTTGTATGACAGTTCACAGTCTGACATGGGAAACGATGTTGTGCACAAAGAACGCGTAATACCGGCGCCACGTGCACCTCGTTTCCTACGTTCCTATCGCCAGAACAACGATCTCCGAAGACAGCTTGAATATCGATAACAACGAAGAAACGTCACTTTTAACCCCACGTTTCTACAAAACCAAAAACCCCTTACACTTCCACAAACCGTAACCCTTAACCCAGCCAAAAATCCCATCTATAGCAACATTAACGTCCTCTTCAGATACAAATTAACACAAATACGGCACATAAACAGTACAAATCTAAATCTTCAATTGCCACAAACGCAGAAACTACAACAAATCATACCAAGCTCACGAAAGAACGTCCCAAGAGCAATCTAGCCAAAACCTAACCGCAAACACGGATCTGTCAGTCTCATTCGCACCAGTCTCGTCGATAGAGAAGCATAAATCACGGCTGCATCCGCATTCTCCGTTGCAGAAGGTTACCTGAGTGCCTATATAGCCGCCTACCGCGTCCTTTCACCCCACTTTGCACGCAGAAGGGGTGCACGGATAGTAAACCGCGGCGATGCTGACGCAGGGCACCTGGTGCAACCGGATGCTGGGTCTACAACCCGACACAGACACGCAGACACTGGTCCAGACGTTTTTGACGACACCTGGGGTCAACACAGATTTGACAACTTCAGCTTAGTTGGAAATTGGCGATGTTTGCTGACACAGGGATGGATCGAGGGATTATAAGAGGGTTGTTTGGTTCGTGAAATGGTAGAGAGGTAACTGGTAGGACGGTAGAATAACGAACGTACCGCGAGGAAGCTCGGTGCTTCCGAGCCGAGACGATGAGCTTGTGCGCTGTCGTATTAACGTTTACGGCGGCCGAGACCCGACTGACGGAACGATTCTCTGTGTGGCGTCGCCGTAGCACAGTAACGTAACATCCGGAAAACCGGGGGGCACCGCGACGCCGTCACCGTCGTGATTTTCCTTGTTTTCTTTTTCTCTGCCTGTTGGTGGCTAAACTTTTACGCTCGATTGATCCGTTCGATTCTCTGCTCAATGCGTATATGGTTTAGTTTGGAATTGGGCGATGAGATTGATTGGATTGCTGATTCGTTAAAACTTTGTTCGTGCGTTCGTTTGTATTCGTTTGAATCAGATGGGAATTTTTATGACGTAATTTTTTTATCCTTCCTTTTTTTTCTTTTTTTTTTTTTTTTTGTCAGGATTGTATCATACTGCGTAAGTAGGAGATATCTTGGGGAATATTCGTAGAATGATGCTTATGAATAATTTTGATGTTTAGGTATGAACAATAACGTGTGATAGAAAGTAGTCTAATTATAGATATTAAAGGGAGAATTGTAAATTTTAATTAAAGGCTCGCGATAAATTCCTCAATGTAAAATAGCACGAGGAAAATCCCCAAAATATGTCTATCATAATTGGAGTGTTAGACGAAGAGAAGATTGTTAATCGTAAAAGACTTTCTAAGCAAAGTTTCTAACATTCCGCTCGAATTTCCGGCTAAGGCTTCTCATAGTCTTTATCGATGATCACAACAGTGCCGGATAATGTCGACGACATCGTTGGTGGCCAGCATCGCACTAACGTTCCTCTACGTCGACTGTTTTGCAAAAATTAGGTCAGACGTGCTAGCCCCCACCGCTCAAGCCCCAATATACAACTAGCGTTCAAAACTATCCGAACATTTGCTTACATCTCAGAGAACGTAATTTAATCACGAAATTACTTGTAAATGGAAGTCCAACGATATGTTTCAAATTGATTTTCCAAAGTTGCTATTTACACCAAAACAATTTGTTCCTGGTTAAGAGGGTCTTCAATTATATGTTTTAAATTAATTTGTAAATGCTGAAATTTTTTATTCAATGGGGAATAATTTACCAAACTACAGATGAAAGAATTTAACGATATTTTCTAAATTGACTTTTTAAAACTTGAAATCCTCTATATAAGCAAAGGTAATAAAACAAATTAAAAATTTGTAAATTTATGATGACGGAAGACTAGTTAATTGACATAGTCAAAAGTGTAGTCTCTATGGCTAGTTAATTAATATAGTCGAGAAGATTAAACCGAAAATATATTACATCTACTAAATTCCTCGTTATTTCGTAGAAAACTAGGAAAAATACTGCAGTTAAGGAGTAAAAATTAAGAAAAGTCATACACGAATACCTGTTATACACAATTGCCATATACTTCTTCCGAAAAGTTTCCAGTCCAAAATTTGCTTTTCATAATTATGCTACCGTCCTAATGAACCAACTCCACGTTCTCTTAACTCAACACACATTCAAAGAACTGACTAGATACTTATAAGTGGTAGTGTACATAAACATTGGCACGTGCAGAGCTTTTGCCTCTGTTGCACGTTTCAGCGGCGCAACACGCGTCGTTTGTTTAAAGAATCGCTGCCGTGCAGATATCTATGTTTAATTTAGAGCTGTCTGGCCTGTCGAGGACCGTGACGTTGCCCAACGTCATCGAGCATCCTGTTACCCTGTTTCATGCACCATTTCCGCTTTGCACGAGACAAATATCCCGTGTCTGCGACTATAACGCGCTTACCATGTCCTCGTCGTAGCTACTGCTCTTCGTGAGAAACGGAGAAACAGACGGTGACATGTCACTTTATGGCTTACAAGGTTTATGGCTTTTAAGGGGACAGTTTCTTTTTTAGGATTAATCGAATCGTCGAACTTTCGTGGACAGTACGAGATTTAACAATTATCTAGAAATCGGTTAGTAACTCTGGATATTCAAGTGGAATGGGGAAGAATTAAATTTAATAACGCGAGAACCATTTTCTTGCTCGATCTCGCTAAAATTTTATTGTTATTTTTATAACAATGATAAAACGCTCCGAAATGTTGATGAAATAGGATCAACGAAAATGAAACAAAATAAATCTCCCTCAGTTCTGCTTTCACGCATCATTTTTTACGAACGTGTAATAAAGAAACTGAGAATAATAAACATTGAATGGAGAGTTTATTATAAAATTAATTCAACACGTTGATTAATGCGTTGATATCGTATTGATCATATAACGAATTCATGAATTATTTAAGTTCAAGACAGATTGAGGTTGAATCAAATATTAAAAATGATACTCGAAGTAATATTTAATGAAAAATAGAGATGCTTGTTTTATTTATAACAATTTCTATAAAGTGGTGTACGTTCAATTATCTAATCAATTTTGCGTTAGAATAATCGTGTATTAATGCACTAAAATAAGCATCAAGGTGGATTAGATTATCTGCTCGTTGTCGTTACGATTCGAGAGCGTTGTCGACGGTAAAGTGCGAGCACTCGCGAGCCGGAAATATCTGAATGAGGGCGATAAACCGCATTACGCGAGAAGAAAAGGAAACGAATGGCCCTGGTTAACCACGCTGGCACCTGACAACGACCGTCGTAATCCGTGGACAACTGAAGAGGTAGCAAAACAACGTCATGGAGATGGATAACGTGGAGATGGATGATTTTGTGTCAGATAATCGAAAATTTCGCTGGGGAATGGATAGAGGATGTAAAAAAGTGGCGTAAATAAACGCGTCGAAGGCGCAGACAGAAATAAAATGAAAGGAAATGAAATATAAAACATAATGAAATAAAAATGAAATATAAAAATAATATAGTTTTCAAAAAGGATGTGGCGTGTTTCATAAAAATGAAATATAAAAAAAAATATATTTTTCAAAAAGGATGTGGCCTGTTTCTGCATTAATTTAATTGAAAATTATAGAGTTAGTAATTAATCATGAAAATGAATGTCGATGAATTCATGAGATTCCGTAGATACAGCACAGTTGACATTTCTTCGAGATATTCGGAAAGTTAAAAAACTCAATGCGGAAGTTATATAAAAATATCTTATTTTATTTCGAAATTGTTGATTTATCTAAGACGCAGAAATGATAGTTTCGTTTTATACCAAATGCGAAAATGTAACTGTCCTGTCGTTTTTCATTTCCTTGTTCTAGAAAAGAGAGAGAGAGAAAAAAAAAGGAAAGAAGAATATTTATGATCTTGCGTACAATGAAAAAAGAAAAACTTTTATCTGAAATTTTTGAAAATACATATGCCAGCTCTGATGGATGTGCGACAGATTTTCATGTAAGTGTAAAAGAGATAGTTTGAAATGTCAACGAACAAGTGCATATGAGACACATATGTATAGATATAGAGATAGATATAGATGAATTTGCTTATTGATTTTTGTTGCGTTTGGAGAATGAGATAATAGAAATTGAGAATTTATGAAACCCGATACACAATTCAATTTTCTAGTAACGTCATTGCTCTTGGACTGCGGGCTTCCATGAAAATTCCACGTGAACCTTTTGTCTGGGGCGCTGGGAATTCCCCGATTGCGCAGGTCTCTAACATCTCAGTGCCGTAACAAGAATATCTCAGCTTCGATCAAATTTTCTTATACAATTCGTAATTAATTCGTTCATTTTCCCTTGCTTCAAATCAAATGTTGTTTTCATACAACTTTTAATTAATCAAACTTCGTTCGATCTGCGATATCAATTAATTAGTTTCCCTCAAATTTAGTTTAATTAATTCAATTTTACTTAATCCAGCTAATATGAACTTTTTACTTATCTAACAAAATTAATTCAATTTCGATAGTCGGTATCACTGTATGGTCTCTCTGGAAATTTTAAATTTCGCCATAGCGAAGAGCGCAGAGAAACGTGTTGTAATTTAATTGAAATTTTAATGGAAGGATGAATTGTAAGCATAACAATATTTTTGGATCTCATTAAAAGTTTTCGTTTTTGTTCCGCTCTTTTGCTTTCATAATGAAGATAAAACAATCTTCTGGGGTTGAAACACGGTTATCTGGAAGTCCAAAATTTTGCTAATGATTCACGATCAATTACGAAAATACCAAACGCCTGACGAGGAACTTCGATGTACACGTTTCTAGAACAGTTCGAATTTTCTGACGATGAGGAGATTACTGGCAAAATCATACAAAATTCCCCATTTAATTCTCCCCTGAAGAGATTCGTTTAATAATTACCAAGGTTTAAAATCAATAGTGAGCCGAGGTAATTAATCCGTTTTACTCGATCTAATTAATAGAGCAACTTCGTATTCGATTCGTTTAACGAAACTACGTTTGCATATTTAAACAGAAAGTAGAAAAGGAGAAAGTACAACTCTCTCCCTCTACGCATTTCTATATATTTTAACAATTTAAATACGTCACTGATTCAAAAGAACATTTATATTTCGCCTGTGAAAAAACTTTTAAAACTAAACAAATAAATCACCAAGAAAAGTGATCAAATACCAAAGATACTAGTAGCTATCGATCGTAATAATAAAAATAAAATAAAAGAGGCTTGAGTAGAAATACTGAAGATTCTGTAAACGTAGAAGAGAAATTAAAATGCTTAAAAAAATCATTTTAAATATTAATTAAATAATCGACTAGACGCAGCAAACGCGTCAATATCAACGAACGTGTCAACCCATGATCTGTGATTTGTTCATCGGACAACGATCATATATTGGTAAGACACGTTTCAATAGTGTTTTACGTTATATAAGGAAAAGACCGTCCTTCGAGGTAGTTCTCGGTTAGATGAGACGGAAATATACGCGTGTGCCTAGCAAATTGTGTCAATCTTTACGGCAGATAGCCGTGCTATCATTTCGTACGTCATACAAGTGGGTAATGGACTGCCGGTTGGCCATTACGTCTGTCATTTCTACTTAAGGCGACACGCCGGTCACGTGACGTGAGTTATGGGACACGCGAGCGAACTGCACGTGAGTAGTTCGCGTGTTCACCGCTAGTCGATGGGGAAAAACATGATTGAGACAAATGACGCCTCCGAGGACACGCGTGACGCCATTTTTCCTCTGGACCAAATTTAAAAGCATAGACTTTGATTTTCTGACTACACTGCTTTACGATATTTTAGAAGCGTTATGCGTAGTTCTTTTTCACTATAAAAATTATAGTCTATAACAGTGATAAATTGATTTTGAATTGCAGAACTTTCGATAAGCATAATATGGAATAGTTTGTGGCCTTCTTCTTGTTCCTAGATCACCTTTCAGGCTTGGAAATTAGACATTGTGGGTTGTACAATTTCGAGAAATTTCACGTTTAAACTTTTCTTTTTTGGAAAATTGATAGATTGATTAGAGTTGGGGAATGAACGTTGTGGATAATAGGTGCAAAAATTTATTAAAAATTGCCATATTTATGATTACTTGTCTCAATTTTTAAACAACGTAGCTCTACTATTCTTCCACCGAGCCTCTCGATTTTCTTATCTAGTCTTTCAAATACTTTCACCCTATAAAACATTTCGTTTTGTACAAAGTATATCGTTCGGAAAATATTTCACGTATTTACTCGAATTTGTTTGCGTAAATTTAACGCAGAATTCGCAGTTATCGATAAATTGGCTTCGATCAATTGTTCTTTTTCAAAAGCAACACAGATACTATATTTTCCGCTGGTGCGAATGGATCGAGTGTCACTGTTGCGAAGTAATGATCACAGGAAGAATCGACGAGAATAAACAAGTACACAAACGCTCCATGAAAAATCATCGTTTCTGCTCGAGGGCGCGCTTCGGGACACACTTTGAAGTCTAGACAAGTGGAGGAGCGAGGGTAGTGGATGAAAGCTCGGTAAATAGCAATTAAAAAGCTGGCTGGGACGCTTCATTACGCATTCCTCGTCGAGACACCTCTTCTATCGCATAAACGACCGCTTGTTTCTTTTGGAGAATAGATTTTTATATTTTACATATTTTTATATTTTACAAATTTATATCTTTTTTTCCAATTCTTTTTTAGATTTGTTACGTAATATTTTTTTAAGTCTCTTGTAATACCTTTCTATCGCGTAATTAAGAACTTACTCTACTATACTATATTTCCTATATTTTTTATTCTTCCGGTGTAATATGTTTTTATATTTTTCATAAAATATGCTTCTCACGTGTGCAATATTTTTTACACTCGTTCCATTTTACACTATTTTCTTTATTTCCTAGAGAACGTTTTTTTATGTCCTTTTTTGTATCTTTCCGTATTTTTTGTTGAGCATTTTTTACGTTTTATATATTTTTTATGTAACGTTGGTTACACGCTGGATTTTTATTTAAAAAAACATATTTCGCACTTCTCACATTCATTTTAGAATTTGCGTATGACATCAGGATAATATTTGATTTTCATTTAATTTCAGAATTTTTATTTCGGAGTAATAGAGTTTTAGAAGATTCTCCAGTCTTTCCTTTTTTTCCTAATTTTCCACGCGCTATTCGTTTCCTTAATTCGCGAATTGCTAAATAATGTTGAGTAATTGAACTTCCCTTAATTTATTTTCCTTTTCTCCCCCTTTAACTTTGCACGTGTTGTCCATTCAGAAATAGTATCGACCGACGTTCCGTCTGCGACTCGGCGATCAACTGCGTCTCTGCGTCAGGCCGATGATCAACAGTAAATAAAAGCGAAAATAGCAAGTGCAGAAATTCCGCAGCCTGTCAAGGAGAACTCATACGCCGAATCCAAGTGTGACCAACGAGTATGCATCAAGAATCAGAAGTAAGTACGCATATTGAAGTGACGAAACTTTCTCAAAGACTCTTACACGTGCGTTACGTCAATTGAAAATTGAATGGAAAGATATAAAATGCATAGGGATGCGATAAAACGTCAATCAGTATTATACGAATCTCAATTTTCTGTGGTGTGCGCGCATCTTTGACACTCACTGTACGCGTGTGTGTATTGTCGCGTGTTTTTCTTCTAAATTCTCGCAAAAGACCGAATTGTTACAGAGGCTTTTTCGAGAGAAAACTGGCGGAAAACTGTTTACGACGTAATTTCATAGTAAATTCGAGACTGTTTGTGGAGAAATAACCGTACGACTATTTCACGTGAGAATCGTGGAAAAATACGAACAGAGGAATTTTATTCCCTTTTCATTGATTATCTCCTCATTCTTACGTAACTGATCACTTTTCTTCGAAAGGTTTATAATTAATTTTTTCCCTTCGTAACGAATCATCCGCCCTTCGTTCGATTATTCGTGAGCGAATGTAACGATAAATCTAAAATCTAATTTTCTTAATGTATCTCGAATGTATCGATTCAAATGTCTTGTGTTTGTTGGGAGGAAAATTCTTTGTGCGCGTAATTGCAGGCGATAGTTTAAGCAATAGAGAATTAGTGTATTCGTTTCACGGTAAAATCGAATTAAATCGATGTCAGTCATGAATGACTATACACATCGACTATCGGATTATTGGAAATTCTCAAGCTGTAATTGAATCCACCCTGTATGCGAACTAAACGAACGAGAGAGTGAGATTGATGATTAGTTTGCTTCTTATTGAGAACACGTGCTTGACTGATGCACTAATTAATGCACTATCGTTGCCATCCTATCTCGTTTTAGACGTTATTTATTCAACGAGTTACAATATATTCGCGTAATTGTGTTTAGCCGCTCCTTTGAAATGAGATTCTTCAAACTTTAACAAGCTTTACCCAACGTTCGTATTTTATCATGCTGGCGATAATTACTTCTACATTGTCCCGGATAAGTATATCTTCACTTGATAAAATTATGATATTTTTTCATATTTCTCAGCTTTCCTTGTCACATACAATTAATATTTTGTACAGTAAAATAGTTTTGTAATAATAGTGCTATACTCACGATGATATTTGGAGTTTTTGAAAAGGATAAAAGCTTGATAAAGTAGGATAATAATACTTTAAAAATTAAATAGAATCGCTCATTCGGATACGAGGTATCTCATATAGCTCCACTTAAAACAATTTCTATTTGTAATTCGGCTCCCATAAGGTGCATGGTGTACTCGAAATACCAGTTGGTGCTCAAACTGTATTCGACCTAGTAATTCTTCGTTAAATCACGTGTAATTCGAGATAAGAGAATAAAATTCTATGTAAATGTTCGATAATGGGAAATTACCTAAATTCTTTTAAAAAAATCAATTACTTGAAAGCGTATAATTTGAGATAATAGCACGAAATTCTACTAACTAAAGATCCTACAAATTATTTAAAAAGTTAAATAACGTAATTTAAGAGAACTATAACAACAGGACAGCATAGATCGCATATATATTAAAAGATCATGATCATGCTATATTTATTTCGTCGTATTATATCCATTAAAAAAAAAATTCCCGCTAAATTAAAATAAATCGATAAAACGCTAAATTAAACCATTAACGCCGAAATTGCCGAGCTTTCTCCATTATTTCACGATGAGGTTCATCTCGGTGACCGTTGGACGTATGACCGTATGGAGTGATATTCAAACATGGATGAATATCGCAATAATGTTTGCAAATTGCCGCAATAGCACGCAATCGATTCGAGACGTCGGTGCGTTCAAGTGTGATAAAACAAGGTTGGCGTCGACACAGGAAATGTGGACGCAGGGAACGCGAAGCAATTACCGACAACAGCACGTGAAACATTTATTTTATATCGGACGATTACAAATTCACGTAATGGCAGATTGATTTTCTGCAAAGAAAGGAACGAACGGTCATTACGCAACAAGAGGCTAGTTAAAATGTTACTGTGTCGTTATTACAATACGTGAAGTATAAAGTTGAATAAATCGTATTGTTAGCGTGGAAAATTCCAGCTTCAATCTGAATAACGGAAATAAAACCATTCGCGTGTTCTCGATAGCCTTAACAATTTCCAGATATTCTGTTAGGCATGCATAGGTATTGAAATTCAACGTGATTTCCTTTGTTCTCTATATTTAAATCACAACTATTGTAGTTTCTCCACTGTTTGTTCGTTTTAATTAACGAAATAAATTGCTGAACAATTTGTGAGAATATTATTTCTTGATTTTTCTTCCATTTGTGTAATGATAATATATTTGTTTTGAAAGCTCTCGGAGCTTCTATAATATGAAAATTAATATAATTATGTTTCGTGACTCGATTAGAGGGAGAGAACTAACTTTAACTAAGAACTAAGTCATTAAATAATTTTATAATTTTGGAATTTCAATTTAACTCGAGTAATAAAAGTTTGAAAAATATCCATTGGATATGTAAAATTTGAAAATTTTGAAATACATGTTTGAGTCAATAGAATATTCTAATTTAAAGGGGCCATGTGATTTTATTAGATTAGTGGCGAGTTTTCATTTTCTTAATATTTATATCAGTACCTTTTTCTGTATTTCAATGCTTTCAATTATTTTCTTGCACTCTTTTTCACACCATAGATTCACAGATATAGGACTAATTTAGTTGAAATTATCTGAGTTTTCTTTTCTCTCTTTCTTATTCTTTCATGATCTTCAGACCTCTGTTCGCACTGGTAATGGCGATTTTTCATCTCCCTTTTTCACCTTAAAAGTCGATGAGATTTTTCCTGGTTGCTCAGTGACTCCGGAAGTCTAGCAATAATGGGCCAAGCTGCTTTCTTTCTTCTTTCTGTTGTACGTCATTACTGTACTACCATTTGTAGAGCAATTTTTCTACACTACTCTCTGTTCAAATTCATCGCGATGATTCCTAAGAAAATTGTGCTTTTACGATCTAACAGAAGCAATAACGCGAAGAAGCTAAGAAAACGCCGTGCAATTAGAGGTTGCTATTCACTTGTATTTCTTTTTACTTTAAAAAAAAGTAGTCGACGCTGTTATATATTTTATATTCAATATATATTTTATATGTTGGACTTAAAATATGTTTTGTTTGTTTAAAAAACTTTTTTGATTTCTTTCTACAATTTTATAGTTTCAATATGAATATAAAAAATTCAATTTTCAATTAAGATAAATGGAGAATAAACAGAGTAAGATTTTTTCTTCCAAAACGAAGGATAAGCATTTTGTACCAATTTTCATATGTTCAAATTGTTTTATGTAAATTATCAGTAGAATGTCCTATACCACGCTTCTCAGTCTTCCATATAACACTCCAAATAATCCTCTTTTATGTCAAAATACACTCAGGAGAATCTCGCAGTTTTCACTAAAATTCTATTCAAGGAATAGAGGAAAGCTTTCTCTTGAAAATGCACTCTGTTTCAAGTCGATAGCTTAATCCATTCCCATGATACACTGTTTCAAACTTTATGAGAGCGACACGACGTTCCGTGTATGAATGGCTGACTAGATCCACCCAATCTACTTCTTCACATACGTTGCTACTAGCGACACTACAAACCCGCGACTATAAGTGATCACGTGACTAGTGTGAGGCAGGACAATGCGTGGGACGCAATTAGTCGCGCTATTAAAAAATTACAATTCTTTTTAAACAACGATATCTCGAGAACGGAGCGTCGTATCGACGTGATTCAAAAAGCATTTTAAAAGGGAGACTTCAAGGTTTTTCATGTTTCAATGACGACACTTCGTGAAGTCACATACCTGAGATGCAGCATGGAAAAGAATTTCCAATTTTAGTGACTATTCAGCGTATCTGTCGCTTGTTAACGTTGCTTGAAATGAAAACCGTCGCTGGTATTTGACTAATAACGCGTGTTATTGGGCAACATTGAAAGTGCAAAGGGATGGATATGACAGGCAGAAGCGCCGCACAAGGTAGATTAGAATGAATTATTGAGGAGTCAATGTAAATCAGTAAGTCCGTTTGATGCGCCGCTTTTTGATTTAATTACGGTACTAGCTTTAATGTCGGTCGAAGCATTATTAGCGAGAGAGCTACAATTTCCAGAACCACTTAGAAATAGTTCCCAAGCAATATGGCAGCACTATGCAATAAAATTCGAACGGAATTTTCTTCACAAATATAACACATTGAAGTTCGCTTTACAGATGTTCATAAAATCTTTCAATCGCTTAATAAAGAAAATATTTTTCATGGAAAACTAACTTTTTACAATAAACAAATTTTTTACAATATCGTCGGAATAAATTCATTTTATACTTGTAAAAAAAAAGATTCATATTACCCATTACTAGTAGTGAAATATTGACGATATTTTGTTATTAGTAATTAACAAAGAGAAAACATATTTTTCCAAAAAAAAAAAACATTCGATTTTTGCGAAATAATTCTGCCAATTCGAAACATTTCAGGCGCCTAATCATAGTCCTGGTCCCAGATGCTATTCGGTCGATGCATAATCGTTAGTGAATCGTACAATTGAGACAACGAGGCCTGCATTCGATGAAACGGATGCTCCAAAGAGACGGTCAAGGGTCGATATAGGAACGAACGCTTGCGCGGTTTGCTTTTCGTCCTCTGTGCCATACTAATATCGCGAGTTATCACCCGTTAACGGAGAACCACATTCGAAACGCGCTCGATCGATGCTACCAATTCGTTCCGATGCGTTTTGCCCGCTCGTGGATTTATTACCGCCTGAAGGATTGGTCGCGTTATAGATTGAACTAGATTTTCGAGTTCTTAACGTCGAGCGATCGATGGAAGTAGAAATGGGATCTGTGGAATCCGTAAGTAGGTAGGAGTTCTAGCAATGGAAGAGAAGAGTTGAGATGGATGAATATGCCATTTGTTGACGAAATTTGGTTATTTAAGAAATTTTTACTTGTTCAACTTTTTTTCGTAATAACGCGAACCAGAGTTCAATAGAATATTTTTAATTAAATTAAATTGAAGTTAAAAGTCCTGATGATTAAAAGACAGATGTGAACAGAATCCTTTTTTTTTTTAGGATGATACAAGTGAATTTTTCATCCTACTGAATTTAAATTCAAATTAAAAATCTTCGAAAGAAGTTTCGTATAATACTTTTTAACTGTAGCCTACTTAAGCGAAATGCAAAAATCTTCAACGATTCTTTTTTAACACTAATGTGCACGAGCTGGTAACCAAAACCAGTCAACAAACTAATCTGGCCATTCGGTTCGTTGTTTCGTTCGTTCGCTGTAACATAAATTGCATTTGCATTCATCAAAACACATGTCCAAGTCAATCCCCAATTTCCCAGCAAAAAGGTAAAGATCCGCAGAAAAGTTCATAGAGCTTTCAGGTCTATCGGAATGAAATCAAATCATTAGGTTATGGAACTGATCAAACATTGCGTTCTCTGACGTTTCTCTCCCATCTGTCCTGCAAACGACCTGCCTATCCTTCAAACGGGGCAGTTTGGTTGACATCTTCCTCTACCTGCTGTGCAAATTTGCGAAACTCCCATACCGAGATAACGGTAAATAGAACGTCGTCGTAGCCTCAGGGTGAAATAATCTCCACTGTGATTAGCGAAATTACTTGAGCAGATAGTCGACGAGTGGGAATTGAAGAGCTTTTCCTTGGTCATTTCCTTTGAGGGATCATCGAGGGTCCACAGAGAACGATAAACAGATTCGCGAATGGTCTGCCAATTAATTAATTCCGATTGATCCTCGGTAAACCTTCGTTGTTGGTTACATTGCATCAAACTTGCAGGATAAGTCGAGAATAAGAGTTGACTTAGGTTTGAGGCAGTTGTATGATGTTTGATGGCGTTTGATCGGTAACTTTGTGTTTGCAAGTTTCTAGGATCAGTTGGAACTCAAGTTCTGGGTGTAAATTGAGAGAAAAGATCAGTTGAAGAAGGTAGGTAGAGTTCAGGCGAGGACTAAGGGATGAGAAGAAAAATTAGTTTGAAACAGTTGCATGATGTTTGACAGTGTCGAGCAACAAGTTTTACATCTTAAAACCTGTGAAAATCGCTGCATTTGTATCACAAACTGTAAAAGAGAAATGTATCTAATTTTGAGAATATTTACAAGTTGCTGAGATTAAGTTTGAAACTGTTGCACGACGTTTGGAACTGTTTTCTACATAAATTTGTTTGTTCGAATTGCTTGATCGAGTTAAAATTAATTCCAAATCAGATAAAATTTGTAAGTTAATAGCAAAAATGAAATATTATGTATGAAATTACAAATGTTGTTTTGCAAGTTTCGTGACACTCAGGTGCACGTACTCGACGAGCTACGTTTGAAACAATTTAATAGTTTGCAGCAACAAAGACATGGCACAAACATTACTTGGATACTAAAGAAGAAGGTGCGGTGAAACTCTGGGTCAGAGTTAATTTAACTTTGCTCCATGACAATTCTTCGGCCAGGTTAATGGAACGAAAACGTTCCGACACGGAACAAGAACAAATTTTGATATTATTACTCTACAGCCTGACTGTCTATTAAACGTACTTTCTAAGTTAAACACTGCTGCGAGAACGTCCTTATTGACGGAACGTTTGAAAACTGCTGTCTGTTCAATCAGTAGACTCAACTTGTTATAGTCAGACAAACTGTATATCGCAGAATCAAGTTGACATGTTAAAATTTGTTAAATTAAGTTTCGTTCAAAGGGAATTTCTTCGTTGTGTTAGAAAGTAAATAATCGAGGTTTATTAATCTTCAAAAATCGATCATCCTCGCAACAGCGACATAACCTTTTTCCCATTTTCCCGTTCCAAGAGAAATTTGAATTTTCCCACAAACAGAATTCGAACGTAGTGAATTAATAAATAAAATGATCTACCAAATGATCAACCCTCTAATCCAATCTTATTTTTTATTCTCGCCTTATTCTTTAATTTTGCAACGACTCTAAAATTCTCGGCAAGAAACAATTTACAGTCTTCGATTGAAAAAATTCCACAGTTCGAACAAAATCAGCCCTCGCTTAAACAAGCAAAGTCTTCTTGCCCGTAAACGATTTTCCAGCGATAAAATCACGGAAAAGGGCTATTGTATCCCGGCAAGATTGAAGAAAATCGGTTTGAGAATGTTCATAGATCACGTTCGCCTCTATTTCATCCTCGTGTGCCGTGAGAAGAGATAACTGGACGAGGAAATAGGTGGGAAACTTTTGTCTCTTTTAAACAGTGATGCTCTCTGTCCTGAATTACGGACAGATCTCGGCTTGGAATCCGACTGATGGAATTTATCCCATCCGCCCTTCACTCGACGAATTCCTTTCACCGATCTTTTCTTTTATCGCGGGATAATACGTTCTCTTTTCCAGGGAAACTTGTCAGCTTCCTGACATCGGTAGTCTAAAGTTCGTCTAAATTTAATCGTCGTTAAAATTCATCAGCTATAACGTTCGGAATTTCAAAGAATCCCAAGTCTCCGCGCTTTCTCCGTAGAAAGCAATTTCATCGGCCGCGACGCGTATAAAAAATTCCATAATCTCCGTGACAGTAGTAGAACGTGGTCGATATCTACTATAATTTGAACGATAATCGGATTTGAATGAGAAATTGTCAAGAAAATATTAGAAAAAAGATTTGATTTAAACTGTAAAACGAATCTAAATGATGGATGAATTTGAACGACGATAGAATTTCTAGCGAACGTAGATTATTAGAAAAACGATGGAATTTGAAGAAACCTGTTTAACCATCTGACGGTATTAAGGATAATAATCGAAAAAACGATCGAAGATGAATTATAGATGAATTTCAATGATAATTGTTTCCATTCGATAGAAACAATCTGATCTATGCAGAAAATAGGTCGGCATAATATTCAACTGTAGCCAGTGATTCGTTCACAGCGTAATAATTTTCACGGCCTCGAGGCTTGGTCACGTGTGCAGTTGCACGGTACATCTGACGAGATTTAATCAGCGTACAACGCCGCGTAAATAACTTATCGCTGGTAACAATAATGAATTTTCGACAGTTTCATCGTCCGTGGATAGCAACGTCGATCGAACATAGTGGACACGGATGAGCTTTCACCATCAAATCGAGATTACTCTGTTTCGTTCTCGTACTGCAATTTCGAATTTGATAGTTAGCTGTGTAATTGGATTTTAACGTACGAATCTACTACATACAAGTACCTGTAATTACCATCGATTTAAAAATTATTGTACAATTCTAAAGATATGATTGAAAAAAATAGTTATCGATAGAGCTATCTTTCTGGTACTCTGTACATTGAAATTACTATAATTCCAAATTTTTATATTTCCCACCTCCTACAAACAAATTACTTGTACACGTCTTGTTACGATTATATTCCTTGCTTGAAAATTCGCGTATTTCTAATTCTTGCAATTTTGCAGTTTCTATTAGGTTAGCAACTAAGTGATTGCGGATTTTGTCATTAGGTGGCATTGAGAAAACCCGCAATAACTTAGTTGCCAGCCCAATATATTCCAAAGAACAACGATCGTGTTCGTCGCCTTTTACGTAGGCGTATTTTCGCTTCGACGTTACAGAACTTCTCCAACTCCGCAATTTACCAAGCGACCAACTTTCCCCCTTTTTTTAAACCTATCATTTATATAAATAAGGTTCTTTGCAACAAAGCTTCCGTTAACTTAGCCAATAATCCACCACGACGTTCAAATTTTTTACAAATTTCTTCCCACCTCCCCGCTTACCTCTAAAATCAATTCTTCCTCTCAGACAACCCATCGCAGACTGCGTAATCGCTGAGACGAAAGAACGCGATCGATCTACTCTAAATAATAGCTCAAACAGTAGCGAATCCTCTGCTATATCCGAAAACAATCTAAGAAACGCAAACAATTTAGTGAGAGGGAACCAGCTGGAGGGTAAACTTCAGACGATTTTTCGTTGCGTATAGAAAAGAGTGCAATAGACGAAGGGGATGAAAAATCGAAACGCAAGTATCCAAATAGTCGGAGAACGGAGCAAAGGTATCCATTAGCGGACTACAGAAGCCGATGGTAGAAGCGGGGGAACAAAGGGGCGAAGGGAATGGCGAGGCAGTGTGACCGCAGCAGTTGCAGGGCTAAAAGCAACAGGCAGCCAATCAATAACCGCCCTTCTGCCTGGGCTGCGACTTTACCAACTTCGCAACGCGACATTGTACCTGCGATGATCGCCACCGTTCGAGCAATCCATGGCGTCCTCGAGAATTTTTAAAGGAACTGGAATCTTTCTGATGAAGTTGAACGAGGAATTTTTAAGGGAACACCGGAGGAAAAGTTTGAAATTTGAAAGAATTTTTAGTAATTGATTTTTATTAAGACAGTGGTAGGGAGGATTGTTCAAGTTGGAAGAATTTGTTGGAATTTGTTTGGAACAGGTTCTCACAGTCTTTATTTATTTTCATAGAATGTCATAAATTGATATAACATGAAATGTCCAATTTCCGATCATTTCTGCTAAACCATGCACAAACGCGTATTTATTCGCTTGCATTTCATATTTTTCCACCCATTTATCGTTTCAATTTGCTCGCTACGAATTGTACACCTTAATCGTCCGTACTCTTCTTCTAAAAGTTGCAGTGGCCTCGGGGAGGGCAAAAGGAACAAGCGATTAAGAAAGTTGGTTAAACTGAGCCATGAGGGACGCAGGGTACGGCGAATTGCAGTTGCACCGTTTCGACTAAAACGCGATTGGGACTCGATGACACGGCCGGCGTGCTATCGATTTTAGGTTATGTCCAATGAAACGCGTCCAATATAAATTCTCACGATAGCGCGCCACTCGAAACAGCCTCCGTGACGCTGCTAGTCAACTGGCAGATATTTATAGAGAAACAACTATGAGAAGAAATTGAGAATGTTGAGGCTTAATCGCAGCAAAATATAAGCAGAACAACAAATTTTAATATATAACAAGGTAAAAACGTTGCGACTTGTTTCATGTTTTTGTTAGAACCATGAAATAGGTTATGGTCATTTATGTCTTTAAAATGATTCATAAAATCGGTAATTTCGTAGAATTTTATTTGAATGAATTATTGCTATATATAACAAATAGCGAGTAAAGGAGGCTCGTAGTCAAGATTTCATTGAATCTACAGGATTTTATAATAATTTTCATTTTAGACGCTCCAGGAATTGCTGCAAACTATTACAAGCACCGCTACGTTCATAAATGGGTCAAATTTCGTAATTGGTGAATAAATCAAATAAAATCCTTAAGCACAAATAATCTCACCACTTTCAGTTGGGGAAGCATCTAAACTGATAAATCAAAATGCTATCCGTAATTACTGCGTTAGTTATAACGCCAGGGAATTTCAGATAATGTGTTCGCATTAAATCCCCCCACTCGAAAATAGCTGAATGAATTTTGTTCAATTATCAGGGGAAGCTAGAAACGCGCGTGCCATTACGGAAATTGTTAAACTTTCCACTCGGATACTCTGCGACTGCAAATTGCTTATCTCTTTGTTACAGAAGCGTGGGAACGCGCTTGATGATACACTTGAAGCTCGCGGACAAATAAAATGGCATTCGTTTGCGCCAACAAATTAATCCTGAAAGCTATTTGCACGCTTTCATGGTAAAACCTAACCTAAACCACAGACATTCGATGAGAATTCCAGCCGATGTAAAAACCAGGAATAAAATTGATACGTCGCAATGACGCAGGTTTGCGCGTCAAAGAAAATTATTTCTTTGTCCTGACTCGATTCTTCTAATCGGAAGAAAAAATCTGGATTCAAAATGAAATCTATCCCGAATGACATTATCGTGGTCTTTTTTAAAGCAAATATACCCACAATAGAATAAATTGTTTAATTCCTAACATTGTTGCACTTGTCATGACACAATGGAGAACATTATTTTTCAAGGATTGAATGTTAAAAGTCAACTAAGAAGAAGATCGAGCAAAAAATGTTGTTTCTTGAAGTTATTTCAATCTATATTCATATCTGTATAATAGTCTATTATTGTAAGCTAATAAGTCGTTTGCGAAACATTTTGTTTATGATCTTTATTAATTAGTAAGAAAGTTTATTCTCTTTCTTAATCTGAAGGATAAACAAGAGAATTAATGAGTTATGTTTGACCGAAGACAGATAATGTAAAAAGCGTCGACAAAGCTCAAATTGTCTGATAGTAAAACAGATTTCTGATTTATCATCAATAGAAAGCTACTTTATGTGGAATCTACAATATCGACTAGTCAGTAAGGAAGAACGTTACAAATTTTCACAAAGAATTTTAGAATTTACCAACAGCGCAGCAGAATTAATTTTTTACATAAAATGATGGGGAAATTTGAATTTCTTCGTATCTTATCACTCTATTTCTTTTCGGATATGTTTTATTTCATCTGCCAACCATGTCTCCAAATTTCTCCCATCATAAGTCATGTCAAGCAATTCCGCCCAAAGGTTACCGATAAAATAGGGGTGAACGATTAAACTAACACTAAAAAATCAAAACATCGAATCATCATAAATTACTGAATATCGCCATAAATTTTACGCCATATTGCTGCTCGAACTCCCTATAACCGCAGAAAACAAGTTAAATATCACTAGGTATTATTATTTACATCTGAAGTTGTACGACCCTAGTCCAATGAAAATGGAAAAATTTCCTAGCAGGGACAACAATTTCTCTACATAAATACTGAACAATCCTCTGTACAATCAGAGGAACTGAGATTAAATATCAAGTAAAATCCGCGTGAAACTATTATTTGATTTCAAGTTGAAGTACCAGGATTCGATAGAATCTAAAATTCCCTAATGTGCATAGGGAAGTTTCTAAATTAGGCAAACACCAAGTTGGTACAATCATACGAAATTGGGGTTAAATATTAACGAGAAGTCCGTTGGAATCTCATTTGAAAGCCGTTGGGATCGATAAGTACATATCTGTAAAAATAGCGGGACATTCGAAAGAGTCGAGGTTCAGGGGCGAATGTCAAGAACAATATGCCTCTGAACCTACTCACGTGTGCTTGAAAATCCATACGCCGCTGAACTTGGTCGTGTATGCTTGAAAATCAATACGCCGCTGAATCTAATCGCGCATGCTTGTAAAACGATACACCGCTGGACATAGTGCGTAAGAGTGCAAATCAGTATGCCGCTGGACTTAGCGGAGGGCAACCGTTTCCCAAATGACTACACGTGTAGAGACGTCGTCTGCCATGGAGGCAAAGGTGGTACTGCAACCAATCAAAGCACAGAAGTCTGAAACAGTGACAGACGCGACAGTTGCAAAAAATGTAAACACTGCACCTGAAA
Organism: Bombus pyrosoma; assembly: GCF_014825855.1. Taxonomy (NCBI): domain Eukaryota; kingdom Metazoa; phylum Arthropoda; class Insecta; order Hymenoptera; family Apidae; genus Bombus; species Bombus pyrosoma. The sequence goes on along the minus strand of NC_057785.1, from coordinate 6,602,103 downwards.
AGCCCAGTGTTAGCCCAGAAAATGTGACAAGCAAGAAGCGAACTAATGTGAAGGAAAACGAGGAAAAGGAAGACGAGCGGCCAATTCTCGAAATAAGGGAACACGCTAGCGAAATAGAGAAGAACGTATTGGCATTCTGCATGGACCCAAACAAGAAAGTTAACAAAAAACAAACGACAACGATCGTGAGACACTTCAAGGACATGCGAAGCCTGCTGGAAGGGAGGGAGAGAGCTTCTGCTTCAGAACGGCTATCTCACAGGAAAGTTAGAGCAGGATGCAAACGAAACAAAGAATCAAGGGTGCGCGATTCTGTGCGCAGTGAGCAAGTCGCTAGAAACCAGCAAACGACTTGAGACAGTCGTTAAGATGACTTGCTAGAAGGTCGTACAGACGGCGGTAAAACTACCGAAAAACGTGTTTATAATCCAGCCTGAAGCAGAGGATGGGCAGATAAAAACGAGTGAAGAAGCACGGGGTGCGCTGTTTACACTCGTAAACCCTCGTAAAAAAGAAATACCAGTTCGTGCCGTTAGAAAAATCAACGGCAACGGTCTAATGGTAGAAATGGCGAAGCCGGAAGAGCTTAAAGTGTTTACAGAAAATGAGAAGCTGGGCCAGCATCCCATACAAGCGGATACTCCGGATGATAATATTTGACATCCCAAGGGACATGACGGAGAAGGAGATACTGGCCTGTATCATGAAGCAGAACCAGGACAGGCTGAAAAAAAACGCGGCAGAAATGAAGTTCTGCTTCAGGACGGGGCGCAAGCACAACGAGGAAACCAACTGGGTAATTGAGATACACCCCCAGGTAAGTGAAAAATTGTTGACAGGTAAATTATTCATTTCTTAGAATACGTGCAAAGTCCAGGGAATATATAGCGATCAGTCGCTGTTACAAATGTCAAGGATACGAACACATGACAAAGTACTGCCGCGTGAACTACGAAATCTGTGCGCGTTTGCACAGCACGAAGAAATCCTGTTAAGAGCCTACGACGCGGCCATTCCAAAGAAGAAATGGCACAATAGATGCGTACCATGGTGGATGCAGGAGGTCACACGAGAAAATAGAGACACCTACCGGGCAAGAAAGAAGTACCAGGGGTCTAAGGGCCCTGCAACGAGGGAACAATAAAAGCTGCTGTACCGGCAAACCAGGTAGGAATGCACGAAAATGGCGATCCAGAGCTGGCGGGACTTCGCAACGGAAGAAGGAAACAAAAAGCCCTGGGGGATTGTCTACGAAACGGTGACGGGTAAACTCAGGAGAGAAGAGACGATGTTCACATTGCGAAAGCCACAAGGGGATACCTCCAACTGGCGGCCCACCGTAGCGGCGATGCTGTCGGCCCTCATACCCGACGAACCTTGAAGCGAAGCCAGTATGATTTCTAACTCGAGGTATGGCGCGGTCGACCAAAAGGTCGGCCCCTGGAACGCACACATTACTTGCTAGCAGATTGATGACTGACCATAAAACAGATCGATACCAAGCCGTAACTTAATTGCAGACACATCGGCTAACCTATTCGACAAGTCTGCTGAAAGCTTTCTGCTGATCACGGATTCGTTTGAAGCCAACTGTGACGCTCCTTTGACCAATGTCCGCAGGTTCTTTCAACATGATCAATGGTACTAGAGGATTAAACGAACTTGCTGACTTTTGGTAGCCAAGATAGTAAGCGTGTAGTGCCATAGATAATTACTATAATATAATAGAAAATCATTCTATGAATAATGGATACTTGTTTTAGGAATATTAGTATGCATAGTCATTTTAAAGATAATTGTTATTACGTATTGTTGTGAATAATTACTATTATTATAAATAATTATTATCAGGAATTATATGGATACACGCAATTAGTTTCATGGCAGTAAGAGGATTTACTGTTCCATCTACTAAGAGCATTAAGCTTCCACGATGAATAATGGGGACCATTCGAAGCATCGCAGATTGCAAATTGAACAATCGTTGAAACTATTAGGACTATTGAAGGTATCAGGCCTTCAATGATTTGTAGGCCAATAAAGCTACTCAGATGTTCTACAAGTATCTTACAGCTACTAGAATTAATATGTAATCTCGTAGAAACTTCTCGAGTATTGACTAAATAATAATTTCTTTCCAACTCACGTGTGCTGCTTCGCCAGCTACTTCACGCCGGATATATATATAGAGTGGCAGAGAATATTGATGAAATTGTCTAAGGTGAGCATTGATCGAATACTTTGACACAAGAATTTAAAAAAAACTTGTTTAACTAGAGTTAACCATTTTGTCATGTGAACTTATTGTTCATGTGGTCAGCTATCGGATCCAACGTCAAAACAAGCTTACAGAAAGTTCACTGGAATTAATTCGCACGATCATGTTAAATGTTTAATCAACGGTCATTCTCTGTTGTTCAATCTCTATTCGCTATTACAATAACCGCTAATTACACGCCACTGGCCAACTAGACTGCTTACCCAATGAATTGCCAATTCATTAAACATCGAAGTAAATCACGTCCTATAGAACAGTACCCATGGCAAATAATATTGAAAAGCTGCCAGGTGACACTTGACATATTGCTGTATGATAATCATATTGACGAATGAATAGCGATTAATTCGAATTAGGGGATTATTAGAATGAATAGCTGCACGTGATTTATGTCACTTTGATTGCTGTACTTGGGGGATGGCCTGATGACGACTGTTTGGAGCTTCTATGAAATTACATAATGAAGTGTGTGTGTACCGAATCTGTTGGAGTTTGTTGATTAGAGACTTTAGCGTTTCTAGAAACTGCTTCAAGGGTGTCCCAGAAGAAAATCGAAGAATTTTATCAGTACGTTTGATATGTCTTTATGAATCAAAAGGATGTACATTATGAGTCTTGATGCGTTCGTTTTTGAGACATTCATTTATTTTATAATTTTATCATTACTTTATTGGTGAAGAAGCCTATCATACTCATGTCATAAGCCTAGCTTACATTCATATCATTTCATTCGTTCACCTTCGATTTACGATTACAATACAAGTATTGATACTTTAATTTATTTTTTTAGCAAATGACGAGCACAAGTCCTATGGTTCAGGGGAGCAGAGGAATTACAATAACGAATAATAGATGTTTGCGAAACATTTTGTTTATGACCTTCATTAATTAATAAGAAAATTTATTCTCTTTCTTAATCTGAAGGATAAACAAGAGAATTGAGAACATTTTGAATATTTTGAACGACTTGAATTAATTAGCAAGAATGTATATTATGTTCCTTAATCTAGAGTATAAGTAACTGTACACATGCAAACTTACCTTATTTAACTGCACGCACAAAAAGTTCACGTTATTCGACTTACCTGAAAGTAAGAAGAAATAGAGATATTAATGAGTTATGTTTGACCGCAGACAGGTAATGTAAAAAAAACGTCGATAAAGCTCAAATTGACTGATAGTAAAACAGGTTTCTGATTTATCGTCAATAGAAAACTACTTCATGCGGAATCTATAATATCGCCTAATCAGTAAGGAAGAACGTTACAAATTTTCACGAAGAATTGTAGAATTTACCAACAGCGCAGCAGAATTAATTTTTTACATAAAATGATGGGGAAATTTGAATTTCTTTGTATCTTATCATTTTATTTTTTTTCAGATATGTTTTATTTCATCTGCCAACCATGTCTCCAAATTTCTCCCATTATAAGTCATGTCAAGGAATTCCATCCAAAGATTACCGACAAAATAGGGGTGGACGATTAAACTAACACTAAGAAATCAAAACATCGAATCATCGTAAATTACTGAATATCGATGGAATGATTTTGAAGGGCTCTCAACGTATACATCGTGAAGTTTTAATAGCAGTATAATTTAAGCATTATATGTCAAAATTTTAAGCCCATTGATTTGTAGGGTACGCGATCTGCGTTTTATTATTACCTATTTCGCTTCGCGAGATGACCTGTGGGTACGAGTGCCGCATATAGACGGCGATCACATGACGACTATTAATTATTATCAAACTATTATTTGATTTCAAGTTGAAGTACCAGGATTCAATAGAATCTAAAATTCCCTAATGTATATAGGAAAATTTTTGAATTAGGCAAGCACCAAATTGGTACGATCATACGAAATTGAGATTAAATGTCAACTGGAAATCTGCTGAAATCTGACCGATAAGTACTCGTCTGTAAAAATAGCGAGACATTCGAAAAAGTCGAATAAAGAGGGGAAATCATTTTGATGGCAGAGTCGATCTGACGGAAGGCCATCGCGGGAATTTGGTGCGATACGAGAGGCGCCCCCTGCGATCAATTCTTAACCGAGCGTTTACGATACACCTGTGTTTACACGCTCACGTGCTAGCAATCTGAACCTAGTCACGTGTGCTTGAAAATCAATACGCCGCTGAACTTGGTCGTGTATGCTTGAAAATCGATACGCCGCTCAACTTCGTAAACCTAGTAAACCTCGGCAACGCGAAGTTGCTTCTACTTACGTAGCGGAGAGGACCGTCCAGGGAATATGTCTACGAAGTCGCTTTAGCGAGAACGAAGTCAACTTTATTCTTCACCTTAGAAAATAACCGTGTTCCAGGTTCTAACACATGGGCCCCAAAGATGCTGGTGTGGCATTGCACTTTTCACGCCCACCAGTGCCAAGTGCCAACTCCTCCTCCACGTCGGTGGGTCCTGGTAAACGCTGGCTTGCCAGTGGCTAACGGAGCAATGGCTATCCTAAACACCTTTCCTCTGTCCTGCTCCTTTATCACAACCCTTTCCTCGAGCTGTGACTGGTGGTTCCGGAAGAAAATGCCGACTGTACAAGGATGGTGATGTGGCTTAAAAACCCACGCTTCCCGAGGAAAAGAGCAGGGTGGCATCATGGCATAAAAAACCAGAGGGTCGTTGCGGGTTAATAACCTGCCGGACCTACGTCAACAGCTTTGGCTCGGGAAGGGACATGATTTGGTCCCGGTCGCGAGGCTGGGAGGGGCATTTTACTAAGGAGCCCGGGGGTCATGACTTTTCCCTTCTTTCTCCTATTTCTCCCCTTTCCCTTACCACCCAACTTCCAATCCCTCAGGGGGCTGCGGACTCGCTGGCGAGTCGCAGTACGGGAATGCGATCCCGAGGAACCCTAGCTCAAATACCGTATTCCATTGGTCATGTCTCAATGGACTGGGGGTCCTGCCTTCATTGGCCGGACCGTGAGGATGATAACCTCTATAAAAAATCCCTAACCCTAAGCAGAGGTGCGCGGCGATAGGGTACCTCGCAGTCGAGGGCACTGCAAGGTGGCTGATGGGTGCGTCAGTCATTAGCGGCCAACCCCGGGGTACCTGGCGACCCTCCGGTGGTATTAGCCCTCTGCCGGTAAGCGGCTCTGCCGGTGGTGACATCCTTTCCGCAAGACTTGGTGGCCCCCAGAAGCCTCGGTGGATGAGGGCCGTACGGATCAGATGATACGCACTTCAAAAAAACAAAAAAACAAAAAGGAGAGGAAGGAGGAAGTGACAAGAGGAAGGGAGGAAGAGGAGTTGGCTCCTGAGTCTGTGCAGGCAGGCGTTAAACATACAACGCGTCTGCAAACCAGGAAGACGACGGACGAAGAAGAATGGAGTCCCGTCAGGTCTCCCGAGGCTTCCGAGCTTGCGCAGAAGCCGCGCAAGGTCCCTTTTAAGTACTTAATAGCGGACGTGATCGAGAGAGCGGCAGAAGTCTTCATGGGGGTCGAAACATGTAACGACCTCGATGAAACGGAGGCTGAAGCATTCAGCAAGAAGGCGATAACTATAATCATGGGCACTATTGATATTGTAGTAAAGTCACTTCCCATAATCTCGATAGAAAGACGGTTGGAGGAAATGGGTATGGACAGTAAGACAAGGTGTCTCTGCGGGATCGAGCAAAAGCTAGAGACGGTCGGTTCCACTCTAACAAGAGGACTAAATGAGTACTTCAAAGACTCGAATGTGGAGTGGGAAAAGGTGGTCTCCTCTGTCCTGAATAAGAAATGGACAGGGACTGAAGTTTCAGACCCCCAAGTGCCCATGGAAGTCCCTGGAGAAGGGAAAGCGGCGGCTGCCATGGATTGGCAAACCGTGGGGGAAAAGGCAGCAGGGAAGAAGAACAAGAAGAGAACGGAGGAGAGACAGTCGAAGAAGATAACTCCGGAGATAGAGGAGAAGAGTTCGAGGAAAGCTCCAGAGCGAAGGTCAGAGAACAGGGAAAGAAGGAATAAAAAGGCGACTCTTCCACGCCAACCGCGAACATCGGCGGTATCCATAACGATCAAGAAAGGAGCAGCTAAATCTTACGCGGAAGTGCTGGCCACGGCCAGGGACAACATCCACCTGACCGAGGTTGGCATCGAAAGATTAAATATGAGGAAGGCAATGACCGAAGGGGTCATATTGAAGGTGCCTAAGGACCAAAAAAGGGAGAAGGCCGCCGCACTCGCAGCACGGTTGACCAAGGTACTTGACCCGAACGTGATTCGAGTGGCGGCACCCTACCGGACTGCCGAAATAAGGGTGCTCTACATAGACATCTCGGCCACCGCAGACGAGATAAGAAATAGCTTGGCGCAGAAAGGAGAATGTAAGGCGGAGGACATTCAGCTGGGAGAAATTTGCATCTCCAAAAACGGTCTCGCGTCCGTGTGTGCGCGATGCCCAGTAGGGGCAGTTAGGAAACTGGTCCAGGCAGGCAAAGTGGTCATCGGATGGTCAGTACCAAAGATTGAAGCCATCGGACAAAGACCTTTCCAGTGCTTTAGGTGCCTGGAGATAGGGCACCTGAAGAAGTCGTGCACCTCGAAAGTAGACAGGGAGAATCTATGCTATAGGTGTGGCGTCTCTGGACACCGAGCCAAAGAATGCATCGCAGCGAACCCAAAATGTCCGCTCTGCGAAGCGCTTGGGGCACCGGCAGCACACAGGATGGGGGGATGGTCTTGTGTCCCTCTAAGGAAAAGAACGAGAGAAGCTACCCGCGGACCCGTCACAGCAAGGGAACTAACCGATGGGTCTGCGGTTAAAAAAGGGAACAAGAAGAAAGGCTCGCCGCAAGGAATCCCTGCCTCTACACCTGCGAACAAGGAGCTTGGTGTGGAGGAGGCCATCAAAGCCTTGCATCTAGGAGACTAGACACAAGATGCGCCTCCTCCAAACTAATCTAGGACGGTCGAGCCGAGCGCAAAACTTGCTTTTCCAGACCATCCGGGAGAGCACGGTCGCCCTAACGGTGGTGACTGAGCCGTACCGAGTGCTGGCCGCATCTCCTCCCTTGAAATTCCAGGGGTTAGCGCTTAGACGGAAATATAAACGTCCGAGAGCGCCGGTCTCGGAGGATGATGCAGTTGAACAGGCGGCCCGAGACGTTCGGGGGCCGCCGACGAAGAGGCGTGGGACCAGTGGCGATTTCAGTTGATCAGGAAGGAGCAGCAAATTTTATTTACCTTATTTTATTTTAATTATACCTAATTTTCTTTAATATTTACTTTCTAATATTATACTTAATTTTGGACTGTTAGATTCATTTTAAAAAATTAATTTTTCATTTTAGAGTAATAATAAAATACAGCCAATAATAAAGCCCATCGTCAACCCTTCCTCAGCATGATATAATCATAATCCCACGACTGTACAGCATAAAGATTAAAAACATCCAAAATGGACTTGTATTATCAGTATATTAATTTTCCTTCAACGTTTCCCAAGAATAACACCGATAATTCGAGGAAAGGTTGCGCGATAGCCTGCAGACAACATAGAAGAAAACTTAGGCTAATCTCGCAAGGTTAGCGTGGCATTTCAGTTTCAATTTCGGCCCAGTCAACGCATTGAATATTCGTTCTAGCTTCGTGCTGCGTTATCCACCATCTCATCGTTGCTGTTAACGACCCATCCTGGTTTCCACGTGGAAAGTGGCTTAACGCAGTGAGCTGGATAAATAATTGGTTTTCATCGTCGTTCTCCAACTCCAAATTCAACCCGCACCTGTTTGATACTCTTATACTGCACGTTTAGTGGAAGCTGATTGTATCGTTACCCTATGTACCTGCTGCAGTTACCGAGTTTTGATCGGTTGACCTGCGGTCTGGGTTTCCACTTCAAATTCTATGTCGTAATTGCTTTTCACTTGACGAACAAGAATTCTGAGCGTGTTTGATAGCTTCTGGCATTGGGAACTGAATTAGGAAAATAGTTCGTTCGATTAGCGTTCGTGTTCTAAAGTAAAATTGAAGAATATGTGGAATAAGCTGCTAAGTAGAATAGGGTCGTTGTGGCCAGACATACGTGACAAGGCCTTTGGAGCAATGAATATTGTCCATTTTGAAAATATGAATCTGTTGAAGAGTGTAATACATTAGGCGTGGTATTTCATAGAAATATTAATTTTAACTATGAAAAATAAAAAAAATCAACCCTTTAGGCGTTCTATATATGTAATAAGAGTTACTATACTAATATTTATTAATGGGGCGGATATAGCTGGAGTAACTCGATATTTCAATTATCGTAACATATCGGAAACGTAAAACATCGTCCAAACTTTACGAGTGAAATGAAACGTTTGACGATAAAAAAAAAAAGCAAATTTTGCAGCACGACGAGGTAAATGGCAATGCTTAATCAACTGATGCGACCTCTTTACACAATTCCAAAGCAGTATAACTAGCTCGAGGGAAAGAAAGAGTAACATTCCCACTAGGGCAACGTCTGCCAGTTTATCGATTGACTGGCTCAAGATTCGAGCGTTCGAATCTCCGTAATACCGTGAACGTTTGTCATTAACTACGAACTCGAGGAAAGAAATCGATGATCAGGTGAAACGGAATATTGGAAACGGTGGGTGCACCACGTCTGCGACTTATTACATTTATTTCGAATGAGAATATCCTTCGAAATTTACAATATTTGGTACTTAGAAAATTGCATAAAAAGAAAACAACCTACGTTAGAAGAGAGAGAAAATAAAAAGGCAAAAATATTTCAGAAAAAATTTATTTGTCTTAATTGAAACTACATTCAAGTGTGAGATACTCGTAAATAGATTTTTGCAATTGAAAAATTTGGAAGAAGTAGATGGAGTAATAAAATAAATAGAATTGATGGTTGGACCAATCTTTCTACCCTTTGAAGAATTCATACGATACCCTTTAATGGTTAAAAAAAAAAAATTATTCGTGACAAATGAAATTACTCGAGCGATTCTCCTAAATAATTAACAGAGTTTCTCGTGAAAAGACTTATTTGGTTATTGCGAATAAAAATAAAGGGAGAAAAGGTGAATTACGAAAGGCACTTTGTTGGTCCATTGTACGAGCTTCGTTAATAAACAGACCACAATTATCGCGCTTGCCGCAGGAGGAGATAATTCGCGCGCAGTCGTGTAGAATAACGACACCCTCGTCGTTATTTCCACTTCTCCTCGAAAAGGAAACGACCTGCTTGCATCGTGCTTTCTCTCGTGCTTGTGAAGCGCGATCACGATTACGATACTAAAGTAGTATCTAATTAAAAGTGTACGACAAATTGTTTCACGCTTTTTATAAAATTAATCTATCGATGTTCGTATATGAATTTCCATAAAAATTTTTTTTATATCTAGTGGCCCTCCTATATCATCAGAATGTTTTCCTACATCTAATACTTTTCCGAAATTAGAATTAGAATTTCATATGTATATCTGGTATTTCTTCAGAGTAAGAATCCTAAATCATCAGAATTGTTTCCTGTATTTAATTCCCGTATCTAACAATTCTTCCAAGTCGCAATTACAATTTAATTGTAATTAATGTAAACGTAATCTGGAATTGTGAATTATCAGAATTTTCTCTAATATATAACATTTTTATAGTTTTCAATAAAATTGTTTATACAAAATTATAACAGATAAAATTATATCAGAATCAAAATATTATACTATATTGAATTTTTTTATTAAAAGTTCCCTACCTTCTGTAGTGCATTGGCGCAACAGGCCAGCTCCTCCTGGTCCTGAGAATGATGGCCGGGTGCTTAGCATGGCCTACTACAGGCGCCGAAGTACGTCCCTGGTTCCTCTTTCCCCAAAGATGACCAGTGCCGCCCCCTGGTCCACTTCCGGTTCCCAGAGACCCCGGATGTGACCCGCTTTCGCTACACGCCCGTCTCGAAAGCATCTCCCTTTTCCTATCGTCGGACTTCATCATCTCCTTCTCTTCCTCTTTTTCCACCAATCCTGTTGCTATTTCTGTCCTTGTTACTTGTTTCTCTCGAAAAATTTTTCAGCGAATGCACAAGGATTAGAAGTGCGCGAAAGAAGACACGCCCCGACAGGAAACAAGTTTCAGATTCACTGCGGAGGAAGTTTTATCTTAACGTTCCTTTCCCAAGAAGCACGGTCTCTTTGAGAATTTCCGCTCTGCACTGCCAGGAATCCTCTGAATGTCTCAGTAGACCATAAACTTCCTCTTTTCTGCTATTTTCCTTTCCAACTTGCTCACAGACTCCGGCAAAATTAAGTTTTGAAATGTAACTGTCGTAGAATTAACATAATTACGAAAGTTTCGCGATTTTAGGATTTTGTTTAATTGATTTATTTATCTAGAACTTATTGTTGGCCGAATTACTTCTTTTCGTTCCATTTTCCTTCTTCCATATTGAATCTTTCTTCTGATATTTCTTAATATATTTATATTTATCAATTATATTTCTTGATATATTTGTATTAACATATTTATAATATGTTGATATTTGTCTTAATTTTAGTCTTCTCTTTATTTCGAAATTTTATTTCACTAATCAGATTCTTTCTCCAATTTTGAAACTGTGAGATTCTTTCGTGATCACGAACTCGAGATCATCCCGAAAGTAAAATTTTTCATCGACAAAAATTCTGAGCTTGATAAAATATAAATACGCAGTTTCTTTCAATTTCGCAACGACAGTTTAAAAGTCTTCTTTATTTTGGCCCCAAGCTCCGTAAAATTATAGAGTCGCCCGTAAATTCTGCAGTCAAGAATGGAACCGTTTACGAATTTTTAAATCAGCAACAATTATTTCAACTCTTCCATTGAAAAACCCAATTCTAAGCTCTTTCTTGGTCCTTTTATTCTCTTCCTAATTCGTTGTCGGTAAGAAAACTCTCGAAAAGGTGAAAAGTAGAAAAAGCCAAGTGCATTGGTCCTCCAGAAGAAACTCGATTATATTTGTGAGAAATTGTAAAGAGGAGAACTAGTGACTTTTTAAGTCTAGTTATCTAGGGATTATCGTGAAGGCGCTGAGAAGTTTTAGAATTTGGTAGATCTTATGTAATTTTCAAAAATGTTAAATGTATGATATTTACAAGACACACACTGGTTTTCACTTATTGAAGATTAGTGAAGATTTTCATCAAGACGTAAAGTATTCTATGAAACTATTCTTTCAAGAGTTCAACACTTTTTTAATTAATATTGAGAATTTTACTTTTAAATTACATTTATTTAAAGACACATCACTCTTATAATTTTAGTTTTAGTCACTCTATGACGAAAAGGCCGATGTGTATTACTGGTTAGTTTGTAGTTGCTGAGTCACTTTTGTCGTCCTCTTCCGGTAGTTTCATCTGAAATCGTAGAACTGTATCTAATCGCGAATCTTTTCAAAGTGTCGAACCTCTGAACCTGTTGCAAGACGAACTTAATATGTCGTGAAATCTGCATTTGTATTTCTTCGTTTGAAATTTTAGAAAGCACCGAAAATTGTACGAGCAAACAGCAGGCTACGAATTTTTATGCATTTGTGGGAAGCTTGAATATACAATAGTGTTTAAAATGCCCAAATGATACTAAAATATTCAAAGAAAAATTCTCATTATGATATGAAGATTTATATTTAGATTCCATTTGCATAATTATCTTCAAAGAGACATGAATTCGTGTTATTTACTATTTACTTATCATATTTCATATTTCCCGCTTAAAATGATCTGAAGGACAAACTAACCTCATCGATCCTCCAATCGAACATTCGATTGATTCACTTAACCTCAATTTACATAAACGTCCAAGATTGACAACGAAACGAAGAAGACGGAAGAAACTTCTTGTAACGTGTTGAAGAGATTGCAAGAAAATAAGAAAGTTCAGTTCCACACGAAAGATCATTGAGAAAGTTGATCAAGTTTGAAGACTGCGCTGAGTGTCTGGCCAGGATTCCTCCGCCCTCCTTCTCCAAACAAAGCGGTTTGAAGATACGTAGAAGAAAGAGACGACCTCAGTTTTCGTGGGATTGGATCAATTTCTTCATAGTTGCAGTCAGAAACGTAACACTTTCAACAAGTGGTTGAATATCTAGTTGAAATAGCTCGCCAGAAAATCAGAGTAAATTTTGGGGGACGTGATCCAGATTGCAAGGCTAATTTGATCGCGCATTTGATGGTGGATTAATTCTCAATCCGACTTGGCCGAAGTAAACAAATTTAGGAGAGATTATCGAAGTTGAGATGAGTTTGGTGCGAGGCTAGATTAGACCTATCACACAGGTCTTGTGATGTATTTAGAGAACGAATGTTGGAGTTATACATAGCAATTACGATTAAATGTGCGTTTACTTTGTTCCAGATTTCAACGCATGGGTCCCGAAGGTGCTGGTATCCTCCACGTCGGTGGGTCCTGTTAAACACCCTTCCCTTGTTCTAGTCCTTTATCGCAACTCTTCCCTCTAGCTGTGACTGGTGGTTCCGGAAGAAGATGTCAACTGTACAAGGATGGCGACCCACGCTTCCCAAGGAAGAGAGCAAGGTGGCATCGTGGCATTGAAATCACACGACGCAGGTTCGACCCGGGATCGTCGCTGGTTAATAATCCGCCGTACCTGCAACAACAACTCTGGCTCGGGAACGGGCATGGTCCGGGCCGCGAGACTGGGAGTGGCATCTTACTAAGGAGGCCGGGGTTCATGGCTTTTCCCTTCTTTCTCCTATTTCTCCTCTTTACTCCCAATTTCAAATCCCTCAGGGGGCTGTGGACTCGCTGGCGAGTCACAGTACGGGAATGCGATCCGAGAAACCTTAGCCCAAATACCGTATTCCAATAATCATGTCTCAATGGGCCGGAGGTCCTCCCTTCATTGGCTGGACCGCGAGGATTATAACCTCTATAAAAAACCACTAACCCTAAGCAGAAGTGTGCGATGATGGGGTACCTCGCAGTCGAGGGCACTCCCCCCGGTAAGCGGCTTTGCCGGGGGTGAGATCCTTTCCGCAGGAGTTGGTGGCCCCCAGAAACCTGAGTGGATGAGGGCCGTACGGACCAGATGATACGCACTCCAATAAAACGACGAGAAGAGGGAGGAGGAAGTGACGAGAGGAAGGGGGGAAAAGGAATCGGCTCCTTAGCCTGTGCAGGCAGGCGTTAAACGTATAAGGAGAGAGGCTCTACCTCTCTCCAATAAGAACAAGGGCAGGGAGTCTGCAGACCGGGGAGACGACGGAGAAAGAGAAACCCGCCGTCGTCCAAACGACCCGTGGGATGAAAAGGAGGGTCGTCGGGTCTCCGGGGTTCCCGAGGAACTCGCACAGGAGATGAAGACGACCTCTGCTGCACACATAGAGCGGAGCTGCTCCGGAGGGCAGCAGAAATCTCCAAGGTGGCCGAAACATCTTGCCACCTCAGAGGTACGTATATTAAATACGAGCCGCTGGGTATGCGTAATACATTTTCCCTCCTGGCGCATAAAAAAGAAAAAAAAATTGAAAATTGACTAGCAAGTCAAGATGTTGATCGGTCGAATAGTTAGTAGCAAGTAACTTCCGATGACGAGGCGTAACAATACAATATAGTATTACATATTTTTATTTATTTTTAGATTACATAATGTACTACATTGTTTTACATAGTATACTACATCCTGACACATAGTGTACTACATTCGGTCTCATAGTGTCATCTGACACTACCACACTGCTACACGAGAGAGCGGCGAGCTGTTCATTACTATTTCTTCACGTATAAAAAAAAGAAAAGTGTAGTACATTCGGTTACCTAATGTAGTACATTTGGTTACATAAAATAATATATTAAATTACATAGGATAGTATAAGAAAAACACTGTTTTATCAAAAATGAACCATCTCAGGTAATCAGGTGACTGGTAAATTACGTAGTAATACCTGGTAACACAAACCGAAACTCATGAAACACGAAAATAAAGCTACCGTTATACGCTAGGTGAAACATCATAATATTCTACGACACACAGAAATAACAAGAAAATAGAGTGCTAATAAAAACTAAATCAGTGCATATCTTTTTATTTGTATTTTTGTAAAAAGATTAATAATCTACAATTTTCTCGTAAACATTTCGTTCAAAACGTAGCTCAAAGGAAGAAACATCGAAAGATTAATCCATAGGAAAACTAATGGATTCATCGTATAATTAATATATATATATAATAGCTGTATATATTATAATATATATATATATATATTATAGCTGTTCGAAGAACTGTGCTTTTCGTCACCAAGTTCTCGTAAACAAGCATTTCAGTACTGACTACAAGCTCTAAAGAAGAGAAGTACAGTGGACATTAAAAACGTATAAAAAAACATATAAAAAAAAAAAATGCACACTGATCCATAAAGAACCTATAATCTCGCATTAGTATATTGGAGACTGAAACTCATCCTAAAATCTCGAAACTTCGAACGCCAAATTGTTATCGAAATGTTGACTTGCCGCGGTCCAACCTAACCTATTTCGCGAAGTTTTAACTCGTTCGACATATGAACAGTTGAAATAAACAGTTCAAAAATGCAAAAGCTTTCGATATGGATCAATTCAATTGCCTAAAAAATGTTCCTTAATAACCATCTTTCGGCCAACCCGATACGTTGATCTGGAGCCATTTAGGCCAAGTGACTCGTCTATTAAGAACGCGACGAAAGCCGGGAATAGTTTTACGAAGCGACGCCGTCATTTCTTCGGGGCAAAAATAACGTAACCAAGGATAATCGAGGTTCGTTAATTTCGTAACACCTCTCGGAAGCCAGTGATAGGACGGGCCAGGATGTTTCAGATGGTCGAACGATATAATATGGTCTAACGTAGTTAGCGAAATAGGCCGGCCCCGCAGCAGGCCATTTCCTTCCAATAGATTGTCATCAACAGAGACATAGGATAGCAGAAGGAGAGACGTGAAAATATGAAATATAACGGCTGGCGCAGCGATCCTTGTTATTTTACCGGATAACTGGCCAATAATCACTTTGGTGATGCCAATCGGAACGAGAAAATATGTTACATATACAGTCAGTCGTGAAGGTCTACGTGCACCCTTTGAGTATAAAACGTTACAATAAAAGGGAAATTTCTTGGACGCGCATACCACTAAGAGATGGCACAATTACGCGATTATGCCTTTAATCTCCTTGGAAGGTCAGATATACAAAATTCGATACGTGTAAACATGTAGACCTTGGTAGCTGACTGAGGACATGAAATATAGTATACATATGAAAAGAAGGAAAATGGATGATGCTCTTTATAGTGTGTATTCTAGGCCAGCTGCTGGGTGTGGTGTCTTCGCTATTTTTCAAGTTCAGAGCACGTGTAGGATAATGTTGAAGTGGCTATAGACTATCCTATCGTTTCAAGTGCTTCGAAATTTTCCGACTGTGGGAGGATTCTATAGGTTGAGAGAGAGAGTCATATTATTTGAAGTGATTTTGGAGAGATCAAATTTACACGTGCTGAAAAAAGAAATTTGCGCTGACTCAAGCTGACTTCTTCGATTAATGGTACAGACCCTGTCCTCTTGAACAAATTGTTCAAATTATCATATTCATTGAGAAGATTTTATTGCACGTAGTCCATCTAATTTCACGCTCGCGACAACCTTCTGTCAATTATTCACCCTTACTCAATCCCAAATGATCCAAATTTAAGTATATCTGACAAATTTGCAAACTCGATTTCCTCGCGAAGAAAGCGTAATATGGACAAAATTCGATTCTATATTCTCGACCCGTCTTTCCAACTAGAATCAACCCCCTTCCTATTGTACCATGACTGTTAGGGACAACCTGTATAATGCTATTGCCTTATAATACTCATATCTCGTGAACGTGCATGGCAAGAATCATAACCTCGGATGACCTTTGATACAAATTTAAAGAACCCAGTGTGATCCGTCGTATTCACCCTATCTGAAGAATTCGTCAATTGGAATAACCCTAAGTATAGCATAATACCACAATAACTCCCAAACACATTGATATCCATTCGACAACCCCTCTTATGTTGGTCAGGCTAGGCCCTTCAACGTCCATGAGAACCCGCCATCCTGTATCCACGCACCAGAAGTACCGCTCTTTGTTATGGGGGAAGCTTTTAAGCTGCGTACACACGTATTGTTTGCAGGAGAGTACGTGCTGTCTTATATATACTAGGGTAGAACACATATGTACATATATATATATATATGTACATACAAAAGTGACAAAGATGGGACTCTAGTTTCTGACTGGAGTTCCATCAGTTTCATAAGGACAATATCTATATGAATTTGTGGAAATTCGTCACTTGAAAAATGCCGTCAGAAGAATATAAGGGATGAAGACTGTTGGGGAGAACTGTCTTTTTCAAGTTGCGAATTGGATACTTAGTAGGGAATTGGCTATTTTTAGGGAATATAGGGAAGGTTAAGGATGGAAGGACGGTATTTGGGTATTGGTATTGCTATCGGTGAAGATTCTATGAAATGAATAATATGAAATAATCCAACATATGAATGACAATTGATGAAAATCTATAGGGATATTCCTTTGTTTGAAACGAGCGTGAAACGGTGTTAACGATAATTACAAATTGATTGATTCCATTTTTTGAGCAAAGTGAACAAACATCTAATCTTACGCGTGCAGCATTCGTTTCGCTTTTCAGAAGGTTCCACGGAAAGGCTGCCGATCTTCCGGGTCTAATTACGTTCGAGAGATTTATCGGTAAGTTTTGCAAGAATTTATTCCAAGACTGACGTGTCGGCGAAACGAAATTGGCTAATAAAAGACTGACAGGTTTCAGGGAGTTCAAACGGCATTTAAACCGCGGGCAAGACATAAACCAAATCGCAGGCATAAATCTAGCCTAAAGATAGCTGGCTGGATTCTTGTTCACGCGACGGTTACTCGTTTTGTTCTAAAAATGTTACTCTTTATCTTTCGGTTGTTATCGCGTGTCGGCCTTTTACCTTAAGTCGGTATTCATCGTCGAGATAATCTGTCGAAATTACGACACAAACTAACGATGTTTCGCATGGAATGGCTGACGAGAGTCTAAAAAATTCATGGCTGTATGTAATAACTGCGCTACGTCAACGATCCTTGTGTTGTATATCGTGTCTATTAATAATTTCATCGTTTTCCTTAATTACAAGTGTTTCTCTAAAATTGTAGCGTTTCTTTTTCTTTTTTTTTCTGTACTACTTGTCACTAGAGCTTTCTTTTGTCCTACAACGTGTATGTTATACTCAAGTCTTTTTTCAGTATTTCTGAAACATTCAGCAAAGGTCGTAGCGTGGCGTTTAACCCTCTCCATCAAAATTCTGCATTTATATTCCTAGATTAGAGAGAGAAAGAGGGAGAGAGAGAGAGAGAAGAGGAAGAATTGAAAGGACGATCGATAGCCAGCTTGTCGACTGGCAATCGGCTGATTCACGTGCTCGTTTGTTACTTAAAGGGAACTGTTGGTTTACTCTGGTTGTGGCAAGCTTGATAGATGTCGACGTATTTTTAGGGTGATTCGAAGGTCATGCAGTTCATAGTAACTTGATTGAATTAATTGAGTGTCTTTGATCATTCTACTTTTTTTCTTTTTATCATCACTGTTATTTTTAGAGGTTCTAATAAATTTTGTTTATGAAAGTTACAGGGGCGGTAGAGAGGAGACTGTAAGATGCAAGTAACAAGTTCTAATTTTAATAAATGTCCAAATGAAACAAGAGTATTTGAAAATGTATAATTTAGTGATTTTCAATTATGTTCAATATTGGAGAAATTCCATTACTTTTCAATTAAACTCAATAGCGTGTTCAAGTAGCCTCCACCTTCAATCAACGTTAACCAAGGAACCACTTTTGCCATATTAAAGGTAATAAATAAGAGCCAGGAGGTGAATGTACGACAACGAACGTGCTTCTAGTTAACCTACCGTAGTCTAGTAAAACCCAGGGATGAAGAACTTGGCTAGATAATATAACGCTGAATGACGAGTGAAGCAAAGACAACAAGACGAATTTGGTATAATGAACGTGACGCAAAAATCAGTGGAAATTCCAAGGTGCTGGAACTAATCGATTCTAGGAATTTCGTCGAGTCGAAGTGGTGAAATATTTGACAAAATAAATGCCACGTGAACGACTATTTGTACGGGGAAGATTATATCTGATATTTTTAATACATGCACACAGAGACGTGACAAACGACAAAGAAAATTGGGGAAATATTCCTGAACCTTGCAATTTCTACAATTGTTGAGCAAAGTTATCAGACATGTCTTAACCCTTATAAGAAAAATGTTGAAATTACAATTTGATTCATAAGGGCAAAGGATTAATTAATTAACACGCGGAACATAGGAAGTTGTTAATTGAACGTAAGTTGTAAAGTAACATCCAGGCGATTTCCAACATATAGT
This sequence comes from Bombus pyrosoma, assembly GCF_014825855.1. Lineage (NCBI taxonomy): Eukaryota > Metazoa > Arthropoda > Insecta > Hymenoptera > Apidae > Bombus > Bombus pyrosoma. The sequence goes on along the minus strand of NC_057785.1, from coordinate 6,583,427 downwards.
GAAAGAAAAGTCGTGGACAAAAGGGTGGTGAGAATGGGACAGCGTTTAAACGTGATGGGACGATGGTATTTTACTGTGGGCTTGATGGCCGCGACCAACTACTTGGCCCAGCGAAAGCCCGACAAATGCAGATTTCACAATGTGACGTGCCTGGCGAACGCGCGACTATGTTCCTTCGTGACTATTGCAGGTCTTCGAGGTATCGACAAATCAACGAAAAGCGTGCAAGAACCAATAAATTCAGGCAAGTTGAAATTCCGGTGTCCTCGTCGCAACAAGTTAAACTCAATAATATCGCGAATTGATCGGATATACAGTGATTCGTTAATATTTACGTACTATAGTATTGAAAAATAGGTTTTGTTTATAGAATCACAGAGTCAATAAAGAGTAACTCGGCGATTGGAATAATTTCGATTTTCTAAAGATAAAAATAAAATTCGTTTGTAAAGTCAGAGAATAAATTTCTTGATCAAATTCTACGTTCAGAATCGTGTAGAATGTTAATTGCACCGATTAATTCTGATCGTGGAACAGATTGCCTCGAAGAGGATTAAGAATCGATAAACGGAAACGAAAGCAACATAGTGTATCGTAAAATCTATAAAAGAGCTGATGTTTGAAACGCATTGCAAGACGAAGACACCGATATATCTTTAGTTGTACGAGGGAATCATTTACCTATATCCTCTTCTCAGTTGCTCAATGTTTCTTGATCGATTGCTTTAATTAAGAGCAGCACTGGTTCCTTTATTCAACGCACAGTTTCCTCTTCACATACTTATACACTTAATAGAATAACTGTGGTCGAAGATTACTCAGTTAGAGAAGTCAAGTTATCTCTTGTTCGATTGCAGACTATAATCGGAACCGCTCCTCTAGAACTTTAGCTATGTCTGAACAATTTCAGTTCAGTGTCTTTCGTTCTTGAACAAACTAACCTCAAAAACTTCGCTATCCATTAACTATCCGTTAAATCATTATAAGGATCATCGTAGATTCTCCTGCTTTAAAAGATTTGATTAAATCTCCATTAGGACCGTTAAAAATCTTAATCAATCGACCCTAACCAAATTACATTCGATGTATTTTGTTGTAAAACTAGTTGCTGAATTTGAAAAACCTCGCTGTCTACAGCAGGTCATCAGGAGGATCTGAAATAATTCATAAGGGTAGGCCCGAGTTACATCTGTTGTTTATTTTTAAAAAAGATTTGTCACTTCGAAGAACCTCACTGTAGACACTAATCAGAATTGAGGTCATCAAACAGTGACCGATTGAGTATCTAAAAGAATTCTGTCCACTTATTAAATCGGCAAAATAGCTCTGTCCATAGCAATCAGATAAATCTGCTGCTGAGAATCGTTGTATAGCCACGTGAAAATCTGTCTATTGAGAGTAAAAATGTTCGCAAAGACCCTTGTCACCTAAGGCTTTAGCACGGACACATCACCAGCATTGTCCAAGTCTGAACATCATCAAATTCTCCGGCAGAACCACTCGGAAATCTGGCGTTACTTTATACGGAAGTGTCATCGTGATAAATTAGCTTCAGCAAGTGCAGAAAACTCGCATAACCCCGTTTTCACGAACACGTGTTTGAGCGGAAAGCTCAAAGAGATTAAAAGATTCTAGGCCACTATGCGGATGAATGTGTTTTCTTGAGCTTGAGGATGTTTGAAAAGATTTGAAAAAAATTTCTGGCAAAATATGAGAAACTATGGGCAGGAATGTGGGAATAATTTGAGTGGAAATAATTGCAAAGGGATTGGAAATAATCGTTATGAGGGTGTTGAGACGAAAGAACAATCGAAGGGCCGGCACACGCGATTGTTCGCGATGGAAGCGAACCGTAAGACCGCACTGCTTGACTGCAATCACGCGCAACTGTCGTCAAAGCCACCGCGGTCACAACAAAACCTGCGAAACGGGGGAACCACGAGAGGTGGCGGCGTCGCGCTGCCACGCGTCGCCACGACCTCCTACTGCGGCACGAAGAAACTTCTTGGTCGGGATGTAAACAAATGTTAGAGACATTTAAGATAGAAAAAGACTTTATCAACATTCATATCGGATGTTCGAGAATAAGTGTTTACGTTATATAGAGCTTGATAAGTTTTGCTATCTAGTTAGTATAATTTTTGACATAACCGACTGTGAAATATTCAGTTTACTTTGTTACAAGTCATGTAACGATGAGATTGATAATTCGTATCTGTTGGTAACCTATCATCGATTTCTAGATGTTATAGATTGTTTTTTTCAAATAAGGGTAAAACAGATCTCGGTGTTACAGATATACATTACCTTTATATACATGATACGGTAACATATAATAAAACAGATAGGAATATTAAAATCAATGATCGATCTAGGAAAAGGAAAGAAGAGGGACGGAGCTAATTTCGAAAGTAATAAAGTATATTGAAAGAATAACTTATTGTATTTCATCTCCTCTGTGTAGATAGAACGACGAGTATTTAGTTAGGAAAATTCATATAAACTTCAAAATTTTGTCATTATTCATTAGCCCTTTGAGGACGGGATGGTTCGAAGTGAACCGTACCGTGGCGCCGAGCTGCTGTCGCGATAGTCATGCCGTGATAGATTTCAAATTGTCAGCGCACATTTCTGCTTAGACGTGTTTTTCGTTCATAGATATAATTATATATGTACATGCACAGATTCTTCACAGGATAAAAAAGTTACACACATATGTATCTTTTGGTTCTATCATTTGTTTTCGCCGAACATGAGTATGAATTTCTCGCTCATAGCGGCGCGTTCACGTGGCACACATATATGAATCATTCGACTCTATCAGTTGTTTTCGCCAAACGCATATATGAGTTCCTCGGCCAAATTGATGGCTTACACGGAACGCGTATATGCGGCGGTAGTCCGCAAAGGGCTAAGATAGGAATTTGAAAGCTTTATATTGAGAGCACTTGAAGGTCCAAGAAGTTTTATATCAGAGGCTATATAGCATATTACTTCCGACCTATTTAATTTAAAATTCCAATATTCACAGGGAGAATAAGCGTAAGAATAAAAATGATAAAATTAATCTTCGATTAAGCATTTTATCATGAACGCTCAAGCATCAAACTTTACGCATTAAATGATATCCTTCGAACGATTTGAAGTTTCACTAGGTTAGGTTAGAAGGTAAACTACCTATTACGAGAAGTTTAAAGCTGTAAAATTTCATATCATACTAATTATGAGAAATTATTTCAGGATATAACAGTTACTAAAATGGTATTATAGTTATCATAATTATTACAAACTAACATTAGCACTTTAATCGAAAATTATTGCTTAAAAGTATTTCACATGAAAGTATTTTGCATGATAACTTTGCCACTTTTCATTGTTATACACAAACTAATACATAAATTTAACATGCAATCCATTTTTCGTATTATGTGCACACCTTTGTAAGTGCACAGATTTTTAAATTATATTTTGTATTGAGTATACCAACTGAGCACAGAATAAAGTCACTAGCAAAATACGTTTCTTTCGTGAAATTTTCTATGTTCATTATAGTCAAATTCCAGAAGATATAAGAAGCGCTCAGATCTTTTTCCAAATGTTTCAGAACCTAAGATACAAAGTGCCATTTGATCTCACGTCTATCCTGTCCTTAGTCAATGATGTTACAACCTCAAACGAGATGCAACGACGACGACTAAATACAGCAATATAGATTTCAAATGCCCAATTTCACAAATTTTTCTTTATCGACATGAACGACACATAATCTTTAATATCTATCCCCAAACTTGTAGATGGCGTAAAAAATAACTAATTCTTCGCACGTTCCGTACTGTAGTTCCCTAGATTTCTCTTGCAACAATTTAAATAATGTTTTTTCAATTAAATATATTTTGTATACACCGGATACGATAAAGTACATTCTGTCAAAATTATTTTATTGCAAAAATGCTTTTAACGTTGAAAATAAATTACTCTGGAACCAAATCCTTAAAAGTTGATTTGATTCACGTAGAAATGAAACGTCAATTATGAGAACTGACCAAGGTTAAAATTATTCAAAATTAACCTAACTATACTATGTTTTTCTGAAATTTATAAATATTTATTTACAAATGGCTCCAAATAATTGAAGCATTCGTTTAAAAATATATATACTGTAAGTTTGGTGAAAAATATAGAACATCAAATCAATAGAAATTAACTGTTACAAGTCTTCCTTGCGTCTCTTTTTAAACTCAAATATCCAACAAAGATGCAACAGTGCTCTCGATACGAAACAGCTGATTATTCAATCAAAACTTCGTAGTTAAAGTAAGGAATACAGTTATTTTAGCGTACAATATATAGTTCGATTATATATTTGTGACTAAAGTTAAAGTTTGCGAAAGTGACTTTAAACTAAAACTTTTCTAGGAATATGTCACGATTCTATAACTTTTTTAAAAAGGGAAAATGTTCTGTGATTGGGATGATACACGTTGGTGCATTACCTGGTATAAAATTTCCGTTAGATTTAAAAATATGTAAAACTTAAGGATTCGTCAGAACAGTATCTAGCAAAAATATGTTGTTGAAAAATATTTTTTGAACAATGAACTTGATTCATTTGTTATTTATATTTGCACATTATTGGCTCATGATATTGAAAAATGATACTTTTCAGGAACACCTTTGTATAGCGGTAATACCAAAGAAATTATAAATGATGCAATAAAAGAAGCGGTAACTTATAGTGAATACAATATTGTAAGTTTAATTACATAATTCATCTGCCATTAGTTTCATGGTTTATTAATATAGCATATTTACTTTTAAGGATGGTATATTAATAGAAAATATGCATGACATTCCATATGTAAGGCCCAAAGATTTAACTCCTGAAACTACAGCAATAATGACCAGAATTTGCACAGAAGTAAGAAAAGTATTACCTGAAAATATACCTTGTGGTATACAGGTACGAATCAAAGAATTTATCACATAAAATATCAGAAAAATCTATAACTTATTAAAGAAGAGACAAAAACTGAAATAGATTTTGGCAGGATGTAACAAGGAAGCCATAGCTGTAGCAAAGGCAGCAAATCTTCAATTTATCAGAGCAGAGGGGTTTGTCTTTTCTCATATTGCAGATGAGGGCTTTACAGATGCATGTGCTGGCTCTTTGTTAAGATATAGAAAACAAATTGATGCAGATGATATTCTTATTCTTGCTGACGTTAAAAAAAAGCATAGGTAATTTATTAATATACTTGAAAAGGGAAACTCATCTTTTTGCTTGATTTTTTCTTAGTTTAATGTAAAAATTGTGTCGTTTTTTTTCTATAGTTCACATGCAATCACCTCTGATGTAAGTTTATCAGAGACAGTAAAAGCAGCAAAATTTTTCTTAGCAGATGGAATAATACTGACAGGGATTACCACCGGTGACCCAGTTAATGTATCAGCATTTACAGGTATTTCCTTATTCTGTCAAATTGTAACATTCATATAAAAATTTTAATAATGAAAGATCACACTATATACAGAGATTAAACAGAATAGTGAAATACCAGTTCTTATTGGTTCTGGCGTTACAAAAAGCAATATAAAGGATTATTTATCCTCTGACGCCGTAATTGTTGGATCGCATTTTAAAATCAGTGGGACTTGGGAAAATAGAATTGATAAAAAAAAGGTGAGCAGCTTTATGGAAAAATTAAAAGTCGTGCAAAACTTGCAATAATGATTGCACTAAAAATGTATATTTAAAAAATCATGTTTTTTAAATATTATTTTTATACCCAGTTGTAATTCTAATTAAACATATACTGTGTACATACCTACAAGTTAATTTTCTACGTTCCTTATTATTAATAAAATGAATGCTGTATAATCGGAAATTCGAGAGAAATGACTGAAAAAATTAATTATGAGCGGAATAAAACGGAAACACTCGTAACCGGTTTTATGAAACCTGTCCTACACATTGCATGAATAGACACTTGATAGAAGGGTACAAACTGAGGTCTGGAATCAAATTTATTATGATACAGCTATAAATTATGTTGTTTCATGCAAAGTCGTTAAATTTCTCAAAATAATACAGAATCAAAGATAAATGCTAAATAATTTCAAAAATAATGTATAAAAAATTAATTTCGTCCGCTATGAAACTTGCACAAAAATTGAATTTATTTAAATCCTTATTTGAATCCAACGTGTTTAGACGCTGTTACAATAAGCTAAATACATTTACTTATCCGTGATTATTGTCATTCCCAAGACACATTTATCCAAAACGAGAGAAGAAAATGAGAAACACTATAAATTTCTCAAAACGGAAACAAAAAAAGCCCATTATTGATACAAGGTTGACGTGACATCAGGACTCTTCTTATTTTGTAAGAAATTTTACGAGTTTATTAAAACTCATCAAGTTTTTAAATGGCTAATTTATGGACATAAATAAACTTGTTCTGGTTCTGTGATTTTGTTGATATTTTTATTTCTACTCTCGAAATAGTAAAATTATTTTAGTATGATATAAACTCGTGGCAAATACTAAACCGTAATTTATATACGTAAGTAGGTGCCAAAGTGTGGAAATCGGTGCTCGTGATACAAAGAACATGCCAAAGAAAATTCAGTTCTCGTGTTCACATCTACTGTTGATAAATATTCTGTTTATACACAAACATATATACATATATACGCATCATTTATAAAATAATTTAGCTCGCAGAAAACCGTCTCAAACATATGTACGTTTATAGTAGTTCATCAATTTGAACTTATAGAAATCTTTTACAAATACGTATATTATATGTTATATAAAATATTTTAAAATTTTACTACCACTCTTATGAGACTTAATTATTATGATTATATTGGTGTTAGCTTTTCCCATCTGGTGACTGTCCTCTTTCTCCCTGATTCTTAAGAGCGCCTAATAAACTCAAGGACTTTTCCAAGACCCAGCCATGAACTGAAAATACTTCTAGAATTAGAGATTCTCCAGACATGCAATTTGACTGGCAAACATGTGTGGAAACAATGAAGCTGAAAATTAACGTTCTATGGTGGGTCCGGGGGTCTATTGAGAATCGGGAAGACTGTAGGTTGGCCGTTGGCTGCCAGGTAGCGAGGGCTGGTGTGCAGATGTCCCACGCGACGTAACAATTGGTAATGTTTGAAACAAATCTGAAACTATATATATATAAATTACAAGATATTTAGCGCAAATATATATTTCATCATAATAATAAGCCTCTATATCAGTTTGAGAGTCAAGTAGCGCGGTCGCATTGTGTAGATTTTGTTCGAAAAGTCCCAGTACATTTGAACGCTACGGACAACTGACGGTATTTTGTATTTCATTGTTATCTTCTCAATAACTTTTATTGAACAAAACTTGAAATATTTAATAATATAGATGTATTTCATAAATTAACAAATATATATTTTTTTTATTATTTAATTTGTACTTTACAATTTGTCCAGCTGGACATTCGGCAAATAAGTAACAAATATTTTTTTTTTTATTATATTGTTTATTTTTAATTTTACAATTTGTCCAGTGGGACATTAGGTAAAATGTTATAACATATGATTGAATAGCATGTGGATGGTTACCCCCAGCGGGGTGCCATCTTCGCGTTTTTTAGTTTATATCCTTTATGAGATCAGCTGGGTGTTTCCTTTTTAGTCTTCTTTCTATTCTTGCGTT
>NC_057785.1:5861436-5867054 GCF_014825855.1 Bombus pyrosoma | reverse complement strand
CATTCTTGCCAATAGGTTGAATGTCGAGACCGATGCATAACGTTAAATAACTCATGGGCGGGTCTCTTGCGTAGTCACCTCCTCGTGGTGAGACCCGGTAATTGGCATCGTCTTCCAAAATTTAATCAGTTGATTAATCTTTGTAAAACGATACCAAGCTAAGAACTACGCACCAGTCCAGTTTGGGTCACCAAATGCCACCAAAAGAATTTTGGATGATCTAGACTGGACTAATACTCCCCCGCGGGGGCACCGTGGGACACCGTGGGACATCACGGGACACCGTGGGATGCGTGCGTTTTAGCCTTAGTTAATCGTAAGATAGATACCTATGTTATATGCATTGTAAGCTCATTCTGTACAAAGATACTTATCTATCTTGGAACGAAAAATATAAATCTCGTCTATCTCGGTAGCCTCGCTTACCACACTGGAAAAATTGTTCCCGCGATTTATCGGTTCACGATCGCTCAGTTCTTTCAAACTGCAGCGTGGCGTACTCGCTCGCGCGTATTCCGGGTGCGTGTGGGTCAACGTGCACTGGACAACTCTTTGGAATCGTAAGTCGCCCCAAGGACACCTCTGTCTTGGTGACTACTCGACAACTGCTCGTCGTTTGCCGCGAATCGCGGGAGATGTCATCGCGCTGGTGATACCTGAATCATAGATTTGCATTTCTGTCCGATTGGTACTTCGGTACTTGGGCAGGGACCTGCATTTAACGTCCTCCGTAATCCTGTTCAGGTGGCAAACCCGCGGGGGTGGACCCCACTGTTCAGTTGGGGCCTTGCCTTTGTAATCCTGATCAGCGGTCCCTCCCCGGGCTGTCACTTGTTCAGTTGGAGTGTGTTAAATTGCAGGCCCATTGCTGGATTGCTGGTATCATTGGTTGGTGCTATCGACCGTGATAAGTTGCAAACGACGTGACAGGAATCGAGCGAAGGTCAATGCTTGGGCTTTCCGCTGAACCTTAGGGTTATCTGGTGCACGGGGCTGCGTCACGTAGGTTTGTTAGTTCCTTCGAGAGATCGCGATTTCGTTCCTTCCGCGCGCGCCGCGGTGTTTCTTTCATCGTCTGATTATTGGGGCTCCCTTTCCATACTAGCCTCATTCTTTTTCTTTCGTTCCAAGTTAGACAAATATGTCTTTGATACGGAATGTTGCCGATAGGGTTGCGAATTATTGTATAATGTTTGTACTGATTGATGTAATCATTGTATATGCATGCTTGTTTAAAATTTGGATAGATTTATGTAAGCGTAATATTGTTGTAGATTTGTTTGTCTGTAGATCGTTAATGTGTAACTGCGTATAATCATTATCTCTGTGCTTATTTGTGCCACCTGTTTGTGCGTCCTCACCTTTTCTCCACCATTTCGGAAGTTGCTCAACAAAGCTAAGGTGCAAGGAGCAACATGTGTTGCGTCAGCTTTGTCACGTATTCTAACTTATTGATGGCGTCGGTTCTTCATTACTATATTTGCAACGACGATTAACGATCGACCCGATGAATTTTCATGGAAATTTGTTAATGTTCAACTTATTTTAACTCAGACTGCTTCGTATGAACGATTCTGTTGCCTTTTTATTCGAGCATAAGTAACATTCGATATACAATTTATGTTTATTTGAAAATATATTTTAAATGTAATTTCTTAATTATTTGCAATACTAAGATGAAAGTAAAAACGATTAAATAAATCATTGTCCCATTTTCGATATATGAAATCATTCTCTCATTTGATACGAATTTTTAATCAATTATCTTATTGTTTCTAATTGGATTGTTTTTGTAGACAGAGTTTGAAACATAGAAATCTTAATAACTTAATTATTTCGATAGCCGTCGTAACATTCCCGTATCGAAATCAAATTATTTTATTATATTATGTAAATTTACTACAGTTAACGTCATAAGGTTATATGCAACATTGTAACTTGTATCGCGCGCGCGTTTGTGCAGCATTCTTTCAATATATTTAGTGGCCAACTTTTGAATTCTTGCAAATATTTTCCAATATTTATAACACGCGACTATAGCATATTAGTGGAATGTATATTTCGTATTCTAATAACGAAAATTCACAGTATGTATTCTAATAGCGAACAGTATAATTCTGGCAAACGATTGCATTACATTCACGGTATTCGTAAGCATTTGTTCACTATGGAGAAATATCTCATAATTTTCAACTAATAATATTTTTCAAACTTTTTCCAATTTCTTAATAATAATCTTTTAAGTATAAAAAATAGCAGTATTTTCTAAATAAACGTTCGATAGGGAAAGAATGAAAATTGTCGAAACGATGTTTCGTTTCCTTTCCACCCCCCACCCCACCCCACCCCCCACGCCCAACCCGCCATTAAACAGCTTTATTTTCAGGGAATATTTGTAACCGCGCGCAATGCGGTTGTAGAGTCAGTGTTTGCTACGCGATAGTTTCTTTTCGATATTTTAAAATCACTATAGTTTCGATTAAATTCGATCGAATAATCACACGCGAAAATAATAAAATTTTATCAAAGAAATTTGTTACGCGATATTAGAGTACTTGTTCGCCGATCATAATTTAAGCGGTCGTGGGAAAGTAGTCTTTTATTTTTCTTTTTTTATATATTTATTTTTTTGAATATTCGTTTTCGGTATTAGAGTCAGCGCCTCCCTCAAGAGGATAAAGCCTCTCCAGGAGCTTAAGAATGTAAGTAGTTTTATATATCGTATTTCAATTTGTTCTATCTATTATATTTTGTTTGAAATATTGTTAATTATAAAATAAAAATGATTGATAATTTAGAAAGTTGTAAAACTTTTTAATTGAAATAAATTCTTCAAGTCTTAACATTAAAGTACAATAAAACTGTCTAATATGCATCAAAAATCACTGAACGTTTTATTCTCAAACTTTTATATTAGAGTTCCAATTTACATACTTATTAGAGTTTATTAAAGTTTCAGTCTTTATTATTGCTAAAGTTTCAAGTTTGTATTACGTATCAACAATATTAATGATACCTTATGTTTTGTTGTAGACATATCACTGCTTCAACTTCTTCATCTTCTTCGGGAATGTTCTAACAGTGGCTGAAAAGCCAAGAACGTAAGTATTTTTAAATATCGTACTTCAATTATGTCCATTCTGTATATTCCTCTTTCATCACTATCACTTAAGAAATACAATTTGATCGAAAATTTGCCAGGTTAGAATCTTCTCAGGTTATGCTTTCATTAAAATAAAATAAGTGTTAAAGTCTTAATACCAAATTATGAAACAAACGACTAACATATTTCACAGATCATTAGATTCTTCATTTTTGCATTTTTAACCTTCATATTAGAGTTTCACTTTTTATACTTATCAAAGTTTATTAGAATTTCAATCTTTATTATTACCAGAGATACAAATTTAATAAACTTCCATTTCTCATTATCTCCAACTTTTCAAACAACCTCCAATCACTCATCGTGTTTTATTCTGTGTTTTATTTAGTCCACCACTGGACCTTGCACGGTTCCTGTCTCATGTTAGTCTCCATGATGACATTCGCTGTAATGGCGCAACAGCCATGGTACGCCCTCTGTTTCTCCGCTTCGAACGGTGAGTCGCATGCATTTCTGTTCCTCCGGTCACCCAATCATGTCGTAGGATGAAAGGTCCGAATCGACACGGGTGACTGGTTGTATACGTAGAATTTTTTGCGAGCATAGCGACCGCGGGTATTTTTTATACCCGTGAGTAGTAACATTCTTTTTTTAAATTTATTAGTTTAGGATAGGTCTTCTTGCACATCGCGATTATAATAATTAGTTTTTTAATAGTTAGGTTAAACATATACGTTTGAGAATATATTCGTGTTATTTATAAATATGTATGTTAATATTCCGTATGAATATTTGCAAATGGCAAATATATTTTGATCTTAAGCAATGAATTTTATTAGAAATAAGAGACGCTGAAGCGATCTCGTTTGAGCATTTTGTAGCGGAGAAATCGGATACCCTCCGATTTCGTTGCTTTGAAAGATGTAATTGTAGCTGAATGACGATGGCCATACATGCAACGAATAATCTTCGATTTAATTTTCTCTTTCGTGACAATGTTAAATCACGTTAGTTTATTCTACTTTGGATAGAATTTCAAATATGAGTTAAAATTCATTTTTTCCTCGTACAAGAATGTGTGAAATTTTACGTGCAAGAAGACACTTCGCGACAGGCAGATCTTTCGATCAAAGCGATAATTTTGAACGTTGCTTGTGCATTTTCGAAGATACGCTTTGACGAACAGATCGCCTGAGATTATTTCTATCTTGCTGATACATTTACAGTCAATTATTCCATTTGATCGAGTCTCAGTATTTTTTCAATTAACGCTATCTTTTCTTGCAATATTAAAATTTTCTTGTGATTTATTAAATTAATAAATTAGAGTTACTTGCCTACTATTAGAGTAGTATATACTCTACTATGCTCCTACTATACTCCTACTATAAAGTAGAGTTAATAAGAAACGAAATAGTAAAACATACAATCAAAGAACGTTAGTCCGTTAAATAAAAATTACACAAACTAATCATCTTTTTAGATCAGGATTTTCAGGTTTAACCCTTGCCGTGTCCATTGTCAGGATCCCATTCACGTGCCCAGGTGCTACTTGAATGGGAGAAAGACATTGGGCACGATGAACTAGAATTAAGTAATGTAATAATTTCTCAGCGACTGACGATGTGTTAGTGTATCGTGCACGACGTATTTTCCACATTATGTGTGTGTGTGTGGTTAGGCCGTGGAATTGCGTCGTTTTTTCCCATTCCTTACAACTTCAAATATTAAAAACGTCGAGACATATATCGATTGAATTGCGTCACAATTTCTGGTAATATCATCCACACGATTAAGTGTAATCACACTCCTGATATTGCTATCAATCGCAATTATAATTCCAACTTTACTTATATTCATTTTCAAAATATAATTCCCTCGGACGTGTTTTATCACGTTTCACGCAATGGTCGCTAGCCTTCGTCAGTCGATTTCAGGAAAACGGTACATACCCTAGAGCGTGCATGTTGTGTGTTAAGCTCGGGTGTCGAAAGCGTCCCGGGACGTCCTCTCTAGTGTATGACCTTTGCGCCCGAGCGTATGTGTGAGAACCGTGGAGCGTGTGTGTTGGTGTGCCTGTTTTGACATTTTTTAAATATAGCGCTAGGTAGGATAGGTAGTATACCTTCTGGTGTGTCTGTTATAATTATAAGTAGGTAGGGCCGGACAGGTTGGCACAGTCTCTGGTCGGGTAGGCGCGTTTTCGTGTGACCAACCTGTTTCTGGAAATTTATTTGAAAAATCGACGGTGAAACTGGCACGGGTAGAGCATGCTCTCGTCTCTGGTTTTGCCTATCGATTTTTCGAATTTCGCGATCGCGGTCGCGAATGGGCTCGAAACGAACGTTTATCGCTCGAGCACGCACATGCGAGTGGGCAACGATCGCAGCTGTGATCGTTGGCCAGTCCATGCGCACTTGAATCAGCTTCCGCGGTTTATATTTTTATTTCACCTTTATAAGTTATTTTTTTGTTTGCGATTTAGAAGTCTCGAGCTTAGATTTAAGTTTCAGCG
>NC_057785.1:4239802-4243865 GCF_014825855.1 Bombus pyrosoma | reverse complement strand
CGCTGAAACTTAAATCTAAGCTCGAGACTTCTAAATCGCAAACAAAAAAATAACTTATAAAGGTGAAATAAAAATATAAACCGCGGAAGCTGATTCAAGTGCGCATGGACTGGCCAACGATCACAGCTGCGATCGTTGCCCACTCGCATGTGCGTGCTCGAGCGATAAACGTTCGTTTCGAGCCCATTCGCGACCGCGACCGCGAAATTCGAAAAATCGATAGGCAAAACCAGAGACGAGAGCATGCTCTACCCGTGCCAGCTTCACCGTCGATTTTTCAAATAAATTTCCAGAAACAGGTTGGTCACACGAAAACGCGCCTACCCGACCAGAGACTGTGCCAACCTGTCCGGCCCTACCTACTTATAATTATAACAGACACACCAGAAGGTATACTACCTATCCTACCTAGCGCTATATTTAAAAAATGTCAAAACAGGCACACCAACACACACGCTCCACGGTTCTCACACATACGCTCGGGCGCAAAGGTCATACACTAGAGAGGACGTCCCGGGACGCTTTCGACACCCGAGCTTAACACACAACATGCACGATCTAGGGTATGTACCGTTTTCCTGAAATCGACTGACGAAGGCTAGCGACCATTGCGTGAAACGTGATAAAACACGTCCGAGGGAATTATATTTTGAAAATGAATATAAGTAAAGTTGGAATTATAACTGCGATTGATAGCAATATCAGGAGTGTGATTACACTTAATCGTGTGGATGATATTACCAGAAATTGTGACGCAATTCAATCGATATATGTCTCGACGTTTTTAATATTTGAAGTTGTAAGGAATGGGAAAAAACGACGCAATTCCACGGCCTAACCACACACACACACATAATGTGGAAAATACGTCGTGCACGATACACTAACACATCGTCAGTCGCTGAGAAATTATTACATTACTTAATTCTAGATCATCGTGCCCAATGTCTTTCTCCCATTCAAGTAGCACCTGGGCACGTGAATGGGATCCTGACAATGGACACGGAAAGGGTTAAACCTGAAAATCCTGATCTAAAAAGATGATTAGTTTGTGTAATTTTTATTTAACGGACTAACGTTCTTTCATTTTATATTTTACTATTTCGTTTCTTATTAACTCTACTGTATTCATTTAATAGTAAGCAAGTAACTCTAATTTATTAATTTAATAAATCACAAGAAAATTTTAATATTGCAAGAAAAAATAGCGTTAATTGAAAAAAGACTGAGATTCGATCAAATGGAATAATTGACTCTAAATGTATTAGCAAGATAAAAATAATCTCAGGCGATCTGTTCGTCAAAGCGTATCTTCGAAAATGCACAAGCAACGTTCAAAATTATCGCTTTGATCGAAAGATCTGCCTGTCGCGAAGTGTCTTCTTGCACGTAAAATTTCACACATTCTTGTACGGGGAAAAAATGAATTTTAACTCATATTTGAAATTCTATCCAAAGTAGAATAAACTAACGTGATTTAACATTATCACGAAAGAGAAAATTAAATCGAAGATCATTCGTTGCATGTATGGCCATCGTCATTCAGCTACAATTACATCTTTCAAAGCAACGAAATCGGAGGGTATCCGATTTCTCCGCTACAAAATGCTCAAACGAGATCGTTTCAGTGATTCTCTTATTTCTAATAAAATTCATTGCTTAAGATCAAAAGATATTTGCCATTTGCAAATATTCATACGGAATATTAACATACATATTTATAAATAACACGAATATATTCTCAAACGTATATGTTTAATCTAACTATTAAAAAACTAATTATTATAATCGCGATGTGCAAGAAGACCTATCCTAAACTAATAAATTTAAAAAAAGAATGTTACTACTCACGGGTATAAAAAATACCCGCGGTCGCTATGCTCGCAAAAAATTCTACGTATACAACCAGTCACCCGTGTCGATTCGGACCTTTCATCCTACGACATGATTGGGTGACCGGAGGAACAGAAATGCGTGCGACTCACCGTTCGAAGCGGAGAAACAGAGGGCGTACCATGGCTGTTGCGCCATTACAGCGAATGTCATCATGGAGGCTAACATGAGACAGGAACCGTGCAAGGTCCAGTGGTGGACTAAACAAAACACAGAATAAAACACGATGAGTGATTGGAGATTGTTTGAAAAGTTGGAGATAATGAGAAATGGAAATTTATTAAATTTGTATCTCTGGTAATAATTGATTGAAATTCTAATAAACTTTGATAAGTATAAAAAGTGAAACTCTAATATGAAGGTTAAAAATGCAAAAATGAAGAATCTAATGATCTGTGAAATATGTTAGTCGTTTGTTTCATAATTTGGTATTAGGACTTTAACACTTATTTTATTTTAATGAAAGAATAACCTGAGAAGATTCTAACCTGACAAATTTTCAATCAAATTGTATTTCTTAAGTGATAGTGATGAAAGAGGAATATACAGAATGGACATAATTGAAGTACGATATTTAAAAATACTTACGTTCTTGGCTTTTCAGCCACTGTCGAGAACATTCTCGAAGAAGATGAAGAAGTTGAAGCAGTGATATGCCTACAACAAAACATAAGGTATCATTAATATTGTTAATACGTAATACAAACTTGAAACTTTAGCAATAATAAAGACCGAAACTTTAATAAACTCTAATAAGTATGTAAATTGGAACTCTAATATAAAAGTTTGAGAATAAAACGTTCAGTGATTTTTGATGCATATTAGACAGTTTTATTGTACTTTAATGTTAAGACTTGAAGAATTTATTTCAATTAAAAAGAACATTTACAAATTTCTAAATTATCAATCATTTTTATTTTATAATTAACAATATTTCAAACAAAATATAATAGATAGAACAAATTGAAATACAATATATAAATCTACTTACATTCTTGAGCTCCTGGAGAGGCTTTATCCTCTTGAGGGAGGCGCTGACTCTAATACCGAAAACGAATATTCAAAAAAATAAATATATAAAACAATAAGATAATTGATTAAAAGTTCGTATCAAATGAGAGAATGATTTCATATATCGAAAATGGGACAATGATTTATTTAATCGTTTTTACTTTCATCTTAGTATTGCAAATAATTAAGAAATTACATTTAAAATATATTTTCAAATAAACATAAATTGTATATCGAATGTTACTTATGCTCGAATAAAAAGGCAACAGAATCGTACATACGAAGCAGTCTGAGTTAAAATAAGTTGAACATTAACAAATTTCCATGAAAATTCATCGGGTCGATCGTTAATCGTCGTTGCAAATATAGTAATGAAGAACCGACGCCATCAATAAGTTAGAATACGTGACAAAGCTGGCGCAACACATGTTGCTCCTTGCACCTTAGCTTTGTTGAGCAACTTCCGAAATGGTGGAGAAAAGGTGAGGACACACAAACAGGTGGCACAAATAAGCACAGAGATAACGATTATACGCAGTTACACATTAACGATCTACAGACAAACAAATCTACAACAATATTCATCTTCTACGCAACGCTTACATAAATCTATCCAAATTTTAAACAAGCATGCATATACAATGATTACATCAATCAGTACAAACATTATACAATAATTCGCAACCCTATCGGCAACATTCCGTATCAAAGACATATTTGTCTAACTTGGAACGAAAGAAAAAGAATGAGGCTAGTATGGAAAAGAAGCCCCAATAATCAGACGATGAAAGAAACACCGCGGCGCGCGCGGAAGGAACGAAATCGCGATCTCTCGAAAGAACTAACAAACCTACGTGACGTACCCCCGTCCACCAGATAACCCTAAGGTTCAGCGGAAAGCCCAAGCATTGACCTTCGCTCGATTCCTGTCACGTCGTTTGCAACTTATCACGGTCGATGGCACCGACCGATGATACCAGCGATCCAGCAAATGGGCCTGCAATTTGACACACTCCAACTGAACAAGTGAGAGCCCGGGGAGGGACCGCTGATCAGGATTACAAAGGCAAGGCCCCAACTGAACAGTGGGGTCCACCCCCGCGGGTTTGCCACTTGAACAGAATTACGGAGGACGTTAAATGCAGGTCCCTGTCCAAGT